>NC_057936.1:67003693-67066193 GCF_018555375.3 Anguilla rostrata
CTTGTGTTTCCATATAATGTGTCTCAGTCTAACATTCCCAAACACACACGCACACACACACACACGCACGCACAACCACATGCACACACCCACGCATGCACACACACACACCCACACATCCACGCACACACACACACACACGCGCACACGCGCACACACACGCGCGCACACACACGCACACACATGCGCACACACACACGCGCACACACACACACACACACACACACACGCGCACACACACACACACGCACACGCACACACACGCACGCACACACACACACACACACACAGAGCGTGAGTGTGGGGAATCTGCGGATGGTGGAATTTGTGCAGATGCATTCCTGTGGGGATTTGAATGTGAGCAGGATTAGTACTGGGACAGTGAGCTCAGCCCAGCAGGACAGAAACAGAGAGAAAGAGCTTACAGAAAAACTTACTTTCTCTCTCTGTCTCTGTTTGTCTGTCCATCTTTCTTTTTCTCTCTCTCTCCCCATCTTTCTGACTCATTTTTTTTCTCATATTTTCTCTCTCTCTCTCCCCCTCATCTCCCTGACTCTCTCCATCTCTCTGTCTCTCTCATCTCTCTCTCTCTCATTCCAGAGGAAACCACAGAGAAGCAGTAAAATGCAGACTCCACATAATGTCTGAGGAGATCCTTAATGGCATTCTCACACAGGAAAATCAGCCCCCAGAAACACACACACACTCTGACTCTCTCTCTCCCACACACACACACACAATGACTCTCTCTTTCTCACACACACTCACACACACACACACACTGACTCTCTCTCTCCCACACACACACACACACACACAAATGACTCTCTCTCTCTCTCACACACACACACACATACACACATACAAACTGATTCTCTCTCACACAAACTCACACACACTCACACACACACTAACTCTCTCACTCTCTCTCTCACACACATACACACACACATAGCAGCAGCACATCAACTCCAAGAAACTCACCACAGCAGTGAATTGAACAAACTTCTCTTCCAATCCAACAGACTGTATAAGCTCAGAGAATCTAGGTCCTTCGCTGTCTCTCTCAGAGATAAAGCAGCAGCAGTAGCAGCAGCAGGAGCAGCAGTACCTGTAGCAGTGTGACTGTGTCCCAGGCAGCAGCAGTAGGCTCAGTGCGGTACCTGTACCGGCTCAGGGGCTTTGGTAAGAGCTGTGTCCCGGGCAGGTAGGGGCTGTATTTATGGCAGGCAGGCTGTCTGAGAGACAGACTCTGGCCCCGTGACTCACAGCAGTCTGGGCTATAGCTCTGCGCTCAGTCTCCCCGCCTCCCTTTCACAATAAAAGCCCTGCAGCACAGTCTGTGTCTGTGTGCTCTCACTAACCATGCCAGCTCACTCCGCCATGGGGAGCGGGGGGGGGGGAGAGGGAAAGCAAGAAAGGGAAACAGAGATGGAGGGAGCGACAGAAAGACCCAGGGCAGAGAGTTTTTTCTGAAGAGTAAGGGAGATGGTGAGAGAGCAAGGCAGAAGAAAAAAGAAGCAGGGGAGAGGGACAGACAGAAAGAAGGAGATATAGCAGACGGTCACAGTCCCCGAGGGCGACAGTCGCTGTGGAAATGAGGTTCAGAGGTGTGTATGTCTCGCCTCTGTCTGGCTCCAAGCTCATGGATGTGGGGTCCCCTGCACCCCCATGCTTCCCCTCTGCAGCTCACCCGGCTGCGTCACATTTCTGACCTCACTGCAACAGAGCTGAAACACTTCCTGCTTAATCTTTCGGTGAGGCGTTAAACGGGGGGTCAGCCCGGGGTCGGCTGGCAGATAAACTGAGTCAGAGAGGTTGTAAGGCCTTACTGGAAACAGAACACACCTCCTCCCTCTGGAGCACCAATCGGCTGCACTTCAACCAGGAGCTGATTGGCTGCCACCTCATCACAGATCACTGCAGTGCAACCTGAGGAAGTTTCAGCTGCTTCTCTCAGGTGTTTGCCCTAAACACCCCCCCCCCCCCAAACCTTGCTTCACACTGGACACATCAGCTCCACTGCATAGAGTCTGTCCCCATGGCCTTAAAGTACACACACACACACGCACACAGCAACACACACTCTCTCACACACACACATACACACACACACAGCAACACACACTCTCACACACACACATACACACACACACACGCACATAGACACACACACACACATTCGTGAGTCAAGCATTTTCCCATGTTCACAGATTATTTGGATTAGAAGATAAATTAACTTATACTTTCTGTAATGGTTGCACACTTCTAAGTGAACTCTCTTATGATTTTAACATTTTAAGTGTACTCTCTGTTATAATCGCATCCCTTTAAGTTCACAATCTGTAATGATTGTAACACTATGTACTCTTTGTATGACTGTAACCCTTTAATGTGCTTTCTGTAAAGCCTGAACTGACTTATTAAAACTGGGTTCAAACTCCAGCCGGACGTGAGAAAGAAAAAGTGGTTGGAGATGTCACTGGCAGGTAAGAGAAACAGAATGATCAGCTTAAAGGTTAAATTCAATCCTTCTATTTCAAACTGAAGGAAAAGCTGTGTTTAACTTGGGAACAGCTAAATGAGTTCTCTACCTTTTCTATAGAACTATTTCAGTCTATCCCCATCCCCCAGCCCTTTTCTCTCTCTGTCTCTCTTCCTCTGTCACATAGGCAGACCTGCTTGTATTCTGAAGTCCCATTTTCTCTCCCTCACTCGCTCTCTCTCTCCCTCTCTCCTCTCTCTCCCTTATTTGGAAGCTGGCTCTGTTCTCCCTTCAGGACTGGCCTTCATGAGGTCACTCAAACCCCACCCCTGGTTCCTCTCACCCAATCCCCCACCTCCCTCTGGCTGTTCCTGGCCAATCCTGCTCCTCCAAAGCCCTTGTAAGGCCTGCCTGCCCTTATGTGGGTATTAGGGTCAGTGAGTTCTGTTTCTGCTCTGTTTCAAAAGGACTTTAACACGCTGCCTGTGCTGCCTATGAGCCTCTATACCTCACTGCAGGCTTCTCCACTGAACTGAGATCAGTGAGGGAAACTCCTCTGTGCTGTTTATATTATCGATGGCACACTGTCACAGGTCTGAGATCAGTGAGGGAAACTCCTCTGTGCTGTTTATATTATCGATGGCACACTGTCACAGGTCTGAGATCAGTGAGGGAAACTCCTCTGTGCTGTTTATATTATCGATGGCACACTGTCACAGGTCTGAGATCAGTGAGGGAAACTCCTCTGTGCTGTTTAAATTATCGATGGCACACTGTCACAGGTCTGAGATCAGTGAGGGAAACACCTCTGTGCTGTTTATATTATCGATGGCACACTGTCACAGGTCTGAGATCAGTGAGGGAAACTCCTCTGCATTAGTCCTCTGGTCACAGGTAAACTGTGTCTGCGCTCCAGAGCCCTGAACACACCCCGTCAGCACACAGCGCCTCTGTGTGTGCGGCTCACTAATACAGCACTGCTGCTTTTACAGGACACACCTCATAAATGGGCTGCTTGTGCAGCAGTCCCAGCTTGAGTCACACACACACACACACACACACACACACACACACACACACACACACACACACACACACACACACACCCACAGCACCACACACACGCCACCCCCCCGCGACACACGCGCACACACACACACACACACACACACACACACACACACACAGCTTGAGGCAGGACGCTTCTGCGTCTCTGAGCTTCCAAACACCTCCAGCACAGGAATGCCCCGTTACTGCCATCCCACTTCCAGCTTCCTGTCTCACCTTCCAACTTCCAGTCTCACCTTCCAGCTTCCTGTCTCACCTTCCAACTTCCTGTCTCACCTTCCAACTTTCTGTCTAAAATATGAAAACAGGCAGGCCTGGTTCCTGGGGTGGGGGTGGGGGGTTTGAGACAGACTCGGTTCCTGGGTGTGGCGACTGTTCCTGGGTGGGAGTGGGGTTGGGTTGAGACAGACTCGGTTCCTAGAAGACTGCGTGGCGGGTGGGGGTGGCAGGTCCTTTGAGACAGACTCGGTTCCTGTGGGAGACAACTGGTTCTGGGTGGGGGGGGGTTTGAGACAGACTCGGTTCCTGGGGTGGGGTGGGGTTTGGACAGACGGGTTTGTAGACAGACTCGGTTCCTGGGGTGGGGTGGGGGGTTGAGACAGACTCGGTCCTGGGGTGGGGGTGGGGGGGTTTGAGACAGACTCGGTCTCGGGGGGGTTGGGAGGGTGGGGGGGGGTTTGGGGACAGTTGAACACTCGGTTCCTGGGGTGGGGGTGGGGGGTTTGAGACAGACTCGGTTCCTGGGGTGGGGGGGGGTTTGAGACAGACCGGTTTGGGTGGGGTGAGACAGACTCGGTTCCTGGGGTGGGGGTGGGGGGGTTTGAGACAGACTCGGTTCCTGGGGTGGGGGTGGGGGGGTTTGAGACAGACTCGGTTCCTGGGGTGGGGGTGGGGGGGTTCGAGACAGACTCGGGTCCTGGGGTGGGGGTGGGGTTTGAGACAGACTCGGTTCTGGGGTGGGGTGGGGGGTTTGAGACAGACTCGGTCTGGGGGGTGGGGGTTGAGACAGACTCGTCTGGTGGGTGGGGTTCGAGACAGACTCGGTTCCCAGAATGAGACCCTGTGACAGAGATTCCCGGAGTCACACAGTGGAGGGTCCTGACCTCACAGCCCAAGCAGGGAAAATATCACACATTCAGCCACCTCTGGCTTCTGACCTATGACCACAGGAAGTTTAATGTGGAGCTGTGAGGAGAAGCCCCTTCACTTATTTGAAAATGAAACCCAGGGTAAGCCTTCATTGTGCCCATCTCCCAATGAGTTATTGGCATGTGGCAGAGCTCCAAATGAAAATATCAGTAATATAAGACACACACACACACAGCTACTCAGACAAGCAGAGTGATACAACCAGCAGTGCAGGAGGTGTGACAGCACACTCCATCACACGCCCATCAGACCAGCTGTCAGCTCATGACCACATTTCCTGCAGGGATTCTGACACACTCATGGCCCAGTAACCATGGTGAATATGCCACGCCCCCCAGTGCCCAGTCCTCCCATGGGGACTCGATGAGTCAGTCAGCAGGACAGGCACGGTCAGGTGAACCAGACGCCTAACAGGTGGGAGCAGTAAGACTCAAACCCATTGGCCCATACTGGCATAGTGCTGGCTAAACAATGCGCTCTGAATGCACAGGAATGATGTCATTATTCTGCAGAGCCAGCTGCAGCTCAGTCCACAGTCAGGAAGTCCCGCCCACAGTGACTGACTAACCACACTGGGGATGAATGAGCACATGTCAGGAGTCCATGACCTTTCAACCTTTATTCATTTAAATGATATCACAGTGACATTACACAGGCAACAACAGGGGCACACACACACACATAAATACATACCCTCTCTCTCTCTCTCTCTCTCTCACACACACACACACACACGCACACACCCTCTCTCTCATACACATGCATGCACACACCACACATACATGCACATGCACATACACAAACACACAAAGCTGACAGGGTTGCCATAGTGACCTGGTATCCCCAGTCCCCAGGGAGATCACCTGCAGGTGCACCCCTGAGACTGAGCAGCGAGCTGGGGGAGGGGCTAATCTGGGATCAGTGGCTACAGTGGGCATTTAGACTCAGGATTAAAGAGATCAGCATGAAAGCAGCTAAACTCACTTAACCCTTAGTGAAGCAGACACCTTTCATTAACTGTGTGACTGGATAACTACGGGACTTGGGGTTCAGAAGTCAAAGGTGAAAACCTTCTCTCCTGATGAAACTCCAGCTGGCTCTCAGTCTTATAAAAGAATAGAATAAGCAGCAGAGGTGTTTATATGGTGCTGTGCACGAGCAGGGCAGCCCTGCTGTCCACAGGCTCACGGCTCTACCTGCCAGGGAGCTCCTCTGTTATATAACGTGCATATTTCAGACCCAGGTGTACTGAGTAAAGAGCCAATGAGCACCAGCTCACATAAGAGTGAGCGGTGGGAGAGAGCAGGTATGTGTGTGCGAGGTGTGTTGTGAAACAGCCATTAAACTCTACTCTTGTGTGGATAATTATCACCATGCACAGAGTCTCTGCTTCAGACTCCACTCTAATCACAGCTTTTACCACAATCATGGGATTCAAAGGAATATCCCATAATATGCTGCTCAATCCAAACCACAGACAAGACTGAGCCCTCTGTCTCTCTCTCTCTCTGACACACACTCTCTCACACACACACACACACACACACACAGATACAGAGACACACAATCAGTACAGGAACTGAAGTTGTAGGTAAATAAGTGGAGTGTGCTGGTGATCCTGCTGATAAGCTTAGAGGTCGAAGGTCAAGTGAGATGTAGGTGTATAGGCCTCAGGGAAGGTGCTTCTGTGTGTGAGTGTGGGTGTGTGTGAGATGTGTGTGAGTGTGTGTGTGTGTGTGTGTGTGTGTGTGAATGTGTGCGTGTGTGTGAGAGATGTGTGTGAGTGTGTGTGTGTGAGAGATGTGTGCGAGTGTGTGTGTGTGTGTGAGATGTGTGTGAGTGTGTGTGTGTGTCAGTGTGTGTGTGTGTGTGTGTGAAGATTGATTGTGTGTAGGAGTGTGTGTGTGGTGTGTGAGATGTGTGTGAGTGTGTGTGTGTGTGTGTGTGTGTGTCTGCGTGTCTGTGTGAGATGTGTGTGAGTGTGTGTGTGTGTGTGAGAGAGATGTGTGTGAGTGTGTGTGTGTGTGTGAGAGATGTGTGTGAGTGTGTGTGTGTGAGAGATGTGTGTGTGTGTGTGTGTGTGTGTGTGTGTGTGAGATGTGTGTGCGTGTGTGTGTGTGTGTGTAAATCTAGTGCTCCTGCATAGGGCATATTTTTGGGCACAGTCTTGCACATCGGGGAAAAACCATCCGGGAAGCAAACACACTCACAGAAGCACAGGCCGGGAAAATAAACCCACAATGCACCATTCCTGTCCAAGCTCTTAAAACATTTCATTCAGCCGTATTTGTTACCTGTCATTGACCGTTTTCTCAGTTATGTCATCAGATCTGCAACAGTAAGGGGACAAACGCGATCACAGCGTTGAGAGCTGACTGAGAGAGCACTGCTGCTCCGAACCCTCTCTCATCATTATCATCACTGAGCATCATTAACATCATCACTGTGCATCATCACCATCATCACTGAGCATCATCACTGAGCACCATCACCATTATCACTGTGCATCATCACTGAGCACCATCACCATCATCACTGAGCATCATCACCATTAGCACTGAGCATCATCACTGAGCATCATCACCATCATCACTGAGCATCATCACTGAGCACCATCACCATTATCACTGAGCATCATCACCATTAGCACTGAGCATCATCACTGAGCATCATCACCATCATCACTGAGCATCATCACTGAGCATCATCACCATCATCACTGAGCATCATCACTGAGCACCATCACCATTATCACTGTGCATCATCACCATCATCACTGAGCATCATCACTGAGCACCATCACCATTATCACTGTGCATCATCACTGAGCACCATCACCATCATCACTGAGCATCATCACCATCATCACTGAGCATCATCACCATCATCACTGAGCATCATCACTGAGCATCATCACCATTATCACTGAGCATCATCACTGAGCACCATCACCATCATCACTGAGCATTATCACTGAGCATGCTCTCGGGGCGGGGCCAGGGCTCGGGGGTGCAGGCACTAGGACCAGGCTCAGCGGTAGTGTGGAGGCGTCACTCACAGTTTGGGCTTGGGTTTGGTGGGCAGTGGTGGGCCACTCCTCGTGGGGGAAGGCGGGGACAGGGGTGGAGACTCCCCAGCGGGTGGTGGGGGGGGTGAGGGATCCTGGGGTGGGGGGCTGGCGGCCGGGCCATTGCTGCAGACCTCCAGGGCCTCGGGTTCGGTCTGGACGGGCGATGCTGGCACCACACTGGGCCAGATTTCCAGCTCATTGACATGGAAACGCTCTGTCTTGGGGGGCAACTCCAGCAGGCTGATCTCTGTTGGGGGAGGTGGGGGGGGGAAGGCCTGGGAGTCATCAAACAGCACCCCATTTCTGCTGAAGTCCTCATTCACTGATTAGAGAGAGAGAGACAGAGAGAGAGAGGGAGACAGAGGAAAAGAGATAGAGAGGGAGAGGGAGGGAGGGAGGGAGGGAGGGAGAGAGGGACACAGAAAAGAGGGGCAGAGAGATGTAAATCGTTTTGATTTGCAGTGAACTTAAAGAAGAGGGAAAAGGAGAGAAAAAGAAGAGAGATAAATAGAGATGGTAGAAAAACAGAAGACAGAGAACAGAGAAGGACAAGGGAGATCTAGAGTCTGGAACATTTTCCAAATGTAAGTGTCCTTATAAAATATGAAAAAATGAGATTTTTGTCTAGTGCTTTTTCTCTTGCTTGTCCTGGAAGCATTTGTGTTTGTATATTCAGCTCACCTGGGTGTGTGTTCAGCACACCTGAGTGTGTGTTAAGGTCACCTGAGTGTGTTTTCAGCACACCTGGTTGTGTGTTCAGCACACCTGAGTGTGTGTTCAGCTCACCTGAGTGTGTGTTCAGCTCACCTGAGTGTGTGTTCAGCTCACCTGAGTGTGTGTTCAGCTCACCTGAGTGTGTGTTCAGCTCACCTGAGTGTGTGTTCAGCTCACCTGAGTGTGTGTTCAGCTCACCTGAGTGTGTGTTCAGCACACCTGAGTGTATGTTCAGCTGGGCTGTGCTGGTGGCAGTCCCATAATGGTTGGTGGCTGTGCAGCTGAACAGACCGCCATCTTCTGGAAACGCCTCTGCGATCACCAGTGTGCAGATCTCCTCTGAGGACCAAACCATGAATTTTATAACAACGTCTTCGCAGTTAAATTTGGTTAATCTGTTGATTGAGTAACTAAGGGGGCAATTACTTTTTTCCATGGGTGATTTTGACAAATATTTTCATTAAATAAATGAAATAATTTAAAACTTTATAAATGTTTTGTGTTTACTCAGTTTCCCTTTGTCTAATATATATTTTGTCTGAGGATCTGAACCCATTCAGTGTGACAAATATGAAATAACAGAGTACACCAGGAAGATCAGGAAGGGGCAAATACTTTTTCACGGCACGGTATGTGTGTGTGGTGTATGAGTGAGTGTGTGTGTGGTGTACACGAGTGAGTGAGTGTGTGTGTGGTGTATACGAGTGAGTGAGTGTGTGTGTGGTGTATACGAGTGAGTGTGTGTGTGGTATACGAGTGAGTGAGTGTGTGTGTGGTGTATACGAGTGAGTGTGTGGTGTGTGGTATACGAGTAGTGAGTGTGTGTGTGGTGTATACGAGTGAGTGTTGTGTGTGGTTATACGAGTAAGTGAGTGTGTGTGTGGTGTATACGAGTGAGTGTGTGTGTGTGTGGTGTATACGAGTGAGTGGTGTGTGTGGTGTATACGAGTGAGTGTGTGTGTGTGTGGTGTGATACGAGTGAGTGGTGTGTGTGTGGTATACGAGTGAGGTGTGTGTGTGTGTATACGAGTGAGTGTGTGGTGTATACGAGTGAGTGTGTGTGTGTGGTGTAAAAGTGGTGTAGTGTGTGTGTGGTGTATATGAGTGAGTGTGTGTGTGTGTGGTGTATACGAGTGAGTGTGTGTGTGTGTGGTGTATACGAGTGAGTGTGTGTGTGTGTGGTGTATATGAGTGAGTGAGTGTGTGTGTGGTGTATACGAGTGAGTGAGTGTGTGTGTGTGTGTGGTGTATACGAGTGAGTGAGTTTGTGTGTGTGTGGTGTATACGAGTGAGTGTGTGTGTGTGTGTGGTGTATACGAGTGAGTGTGTGTGTGTGTGTGTATACTGAGGTGGTGTGTGTGTGGTGTATACGAGTGAGTGAGTGTGTGTGTGGTGTATACGAGTGAGTGTGTGTGTGTGGTGTATACGAGTGAGTGTGTGTGTGTGGTGTATACGAGTGAGTGTGTGTGTGGTGTATACGAGTGAGTGTGTGTGTGTGTGGTGTATACGAGTGAGTGTGTGTGTGTGTGGTGTATACGAGTGAGTGTGTGTGTGTGTGGTGTATACGAGTGAGTGTGTGTGTGTGTGGTGTATAGGAGTGAGTGAGTGTGTGGTGTATACGAGTGAGTCAGTGTGTGTGTGGTGTATACGAGTGAGTGTGTATGTGTGTGTGTGGTGTATACGAGTGAGTGTGTGTGTGTGTGGTGTATACGAGTGAGTGTGTGTGTGGTGTATACGAGTGAGTGTGTGTGTGGTGTATACGAGTGAGTGTGTGTGTGTGTGGTGTATACGAGTGAGTGTGTGTGTGGTGTATACGAGTGAGTGTGTGTGTGGTGTATACGAGTGAGTGTGTGTGTGTGTGGTGTATACGAGTGAGTGTGTGTGTGGTGTATACGAGTGAGTGAGTGTGTGTGTGGTGTATACGAGTGAGTGTGTGTGTGTGTGGTGTATACGAGTGAGTGTGTGTGTGGTGTATACGAGTGAGTGTGCATATTAGTGTCAGATTAGCAAACAGGGCAGTTTCTCACACCTGCCCCCCCCCCCGCCTCCCTGTCTTGCTGTGAGTACGGAAGCTGCATGAGGACACACAGAGCGCAGAGGTAATCTAAGGAGGCTTTCTCTGGGCTCAAACACACAGCTCACACATGCTGTCTCGGGGTGCAGAGAGTGGACTGCAGGCAGGTCTGATAGTGGTGCTGAGGTGTCACCACGGCAACTCACCTGGCTCAGCGGCTGACCGAGGCTCTGAGGGTCACATGACATGAAAGGGGAGGTGAGAAAGGGGAGGAGAGAAAGGGGAGGTGAGCCGATACAGGTTTGGACTCCACAGAGTCAGGGTTAATCCATCAGCTACACACCAGTACTGCAGCGGCCGATCCCTGACCTCATTAAACCTCACAGTCCTCACACACAATGACTGGACCTCTGCACATCTAACAGCCCAATAGACAATGTTTTCCTAACGTTATCTTATCGTTGCGGAGCCTGTTGTGTAACAGGCAGCCTAATTAACGTTGTCCTAACGTTGTCCTAACGCTGTCCTAACGTTCTCCTCCCGTCGCGGGTCTCTCGAGCGTCTCACTTTTCTGCAGGACGCGGAAGTCGGGCGAATCCTGGACCTCTTGGCCCTGTCGGTACCAGCGGACCCGCAGGGGGGGGCTGCCTCGAACCCGGCACTCCAGAACCACCACCTGGCCCTCCGAGGCCTGCACGTCGTGCAGGGGCTGCAGACAGCGTTAGAGAATAACGTTAACACTGCACACCTCCGCAGGGCTATCCCTACTGAAACATCACTGTCATGTATCCTGATTTTCCAGCACTTACGCTGTACTTGCATCTTTAGCTTGATGCTGTAGCGCTTTATCATATCTCTTGTAATCATGCCTCGCTTCTTGTTTATTGACTTGCCGTAACTTTACTGACTTCGCCTATGCTTACTGCGTGAACTACACTTGTAGTTCATGGCTATGGATAACTTAACGAGAAATGCATCTTATCTGACCAGTGTTCTGTAGTTCTTTCACCGACCTTTGGTATGCACTTACTGCACTTTGCTTTGGATAAAAGCGTCTGCCAGATAAAATGTAATGTAATGCAATGAGAAAAACACCCTGCCCTTCCATGAACTGAATCCCTGTGAAACACCGGGATGAAAGGAGGGGGTGTGGCCTCTGGCAGAACTGAATGAGTCACATGCACAGCAGTGTGAACCAGCCCCGTTCCTGGAGATCTACCTTCCTGCAGGTTTCATTTCAACCCCTTAATTTGGCACACATGACTATTTAGCAGCTCAACAAGACCTCTAGCTGTTGAATGAGGTGCGCTTTGTTAGGAATGGAGTGAAAACAAACAGGACGGTAGATCTCCAGGAACAGAGTAGGGTACCACTGATGTACAGTAAGAAGAGAAACGCACCTTAGTGAAGACAGGGGGCGCTATGTATGAGCCCTCTCCCCCCTGCAGAGAGGACATTGGACTCTGCACCTGCATGTGAGAGAGAGAGAGGGAAGAGAGGATCATCTCTGTATCAGAGCACAGAGAGGATCATCTCTGAAACAGAGCACAGAGAGGATCATCTCTGTATCAGAGCACAGAGAGGATCATCTCTGAAACAGAGCACAGAGAGGATCATCTCTGAAACAGAGCACAGAGAGGATCATCTCTGAAACAGAGCACAGAGAGGATCATCTCTGTATCAGAGCACAGAGAGGATCATCTCTGAAAGAAAGAGAGGATCATCTCTGAAGACACAGAGGTCACGACAGAGAAGGGATCATCTCTGAAACAGAGCAGAGAGGATCATCTCTGAAACAGAGCACAGAGAGGATCATCTCTGAAACAGAGCAGAGAGGATCATCTCTGAAACAGAGCACAGAGAGGATCATCTCTGAAACAGAGCAGAGAGGATCATCTCTGTATCAGAGCACAGAGAGGATCATCTCTGAAACAGAGCAGAGAGGATCATCTCTGAAACAGAGCACAGAGAGGATCATCTCTGAAACAGAGCACAGAGAGGATCATCTCTGTATCAGAGCACAGAGAGGATCATCTCTGTATCAGAGCAGGGAGAGGTTACAGTGTTTATCAGAGTCACATGCTCATCACATGGGAGTTCCACCCACACACACACACACACACAAGCTCACACACACACACACACACACACACACTGATATCTGATTGTATAACCCTGCTTAAAGGTGGTGGGGAGGGTGGGTGTTTATGAAAGAGAGAAAAGCATTCCAGGAACCCCCTCTTCAGCACTGCAGACTCCCCAGTCCAGCACACACACAGCATTCCTACCCAGAGTGCTTTGTGTCTGGCATGGAAAGCGTGACTCCCCCAGGAGAGCAGACATAAGCATCAGCCCTGGCCACAAGGAGCCCTTAACCCTCATCAAACACATCCTGTGCATGCATACATGTAGTGTGTGTATGTGTGTGTGTGCGTGTGTGCGTGTGTGCGTGCGTGTGTGTGTGTGTGTGTGCTTATGTGTGTATGTGTATGTGTGTGTGTGTGTGTGTGTGTGAGTGACTGATTACCCGCAGGGGGGGTGCAGAGAGAGGCTGCACGAGGGTGGATCGGTGGGGCGCGGCCTCTGGGGTCTTGGGCGAAGAAGTGCGAATCGTCAGGGAAACGGAGGTGGTCTTCTTCTGGACCCTGAAATGCCCAGCAGAGTCTGTCAGTCTCGCCCATTTTAAACAATAAAGATAAGAAACCTAGTCTGTGGAGTTTAACAGCCCTATGGATGAGCTGCACACTCACACTCACACACACACACGCGCGCGCACACACATACACACGCGCACAAACACAAACACACATGCGCACACACACACAGACATGCACACACACACACACACAGCTGCTTGGGCTCATTGTTTCTTCGTGCTGATGTCATTTTGGACTTTGCTCCTAATAAGCAGCTCTGGGCCTGAAGTGATCTATCTCTCTCTCGACCAGGATGATGTCATCGAGACAGTGAGCCAACGCCAGACAGCTTAAAGAGGGAGGAGTCAGAGCACATAAAGAGGGAGGAGTCAGGGCACATTAAGAGGGAGGAGTCAGAGTGTAAAGAGAGGGAGGAGTCATGGCACATAGTGAGGGAGGAGTCAGTGTGTAAAGAGAAGGAGGAGTCAGAGCACACAGAGAGGGAGGAGTCAGAGTGTAAAGAGAGGACAGGGTGAGGACAGATGGAGGGAGATGAGAGACACATGGCTCCTCTTGCTCATAAACAGGTATAAATAACCCTCCTCAGGACACTGTGTGCAGCAGGAACCTCCTGGCACTACAGATCCATCCTTTCATTAACCCTAATGAGCCCTTCAGAGGGGGGCTAAACGCCAGGCCACACCCCCCACACGAGCACATGGGGTCAGGGGTTCAGAGGTCAGGGGTCGCAGGCAGACACACATACTGTGGCATGGCTCCTGGCTTGGTCTTCTGCCCCGAACTTTCTCCTTCTGAGTCAGAGGAAGAGGCCCCTACAGAGAGAGAGAGGGAGAGAGAGAGGGGGGGGGTGGAGGGAGAGAGGAGAGAGAGGGGGGGGAGAGAGAGAGAGGAGAGAGGGGGGGAGAGAGAGAGGGAGAGGAAGAGACAGAACGGGAGAAAGAGAGACAGAGAAAGGAAGAGAAAAAGAAGGGAGAGAGACAGGGGGAGAGGGAGAGGAGGAGTGAAAGAGAAAAGGGGAGAAAGAGAGAGGGAGAGAGAAAAAGGGGGGAGGGAGAAGCGGGGAGTGGAAAGAGATCAACACAGAGACAGAGCGACCCAGTGGATGAGATGAGAGGAGAAGAACAGATATGAGAGGAGCAGAATGAGAGGGAGAGGAGCGGATTACACACAGACCACTGCACTACAGAGCACTGGATGGATGTGTAATAATGCAGAAAAAAGAAAATGGAAAAACATTCATAATTGTGAGCGGATAACGATGCTAATTCTCCTGGGCTTGAGTTTCTTGTCTGGACTTGAACACAGGGGTGGATATTTGAGAGATTTCTGCCCCTCTTACAGGAACACTGAGGCGTGACATCTGCAAAGAACTCCCAGAATTCTTTGTTGTCTCCATTAGTGACAGGACACACTTACATCAGTGCAATGGAGAAAAGAGCAGACACACTGAGAAATCAGACACCCTCTAACAGACAGACAGACAGACGACTATTCCTCCTCCTCTATCACCTCTACTCTGCAGGAAAGAGGAGCAGGAATCAGACGTCCTCAGGCAGGGAGAGAAGGCGCTTCCTGATTGGTGCTCTTTTACTGTCACTTCAATCATCTAGTGCTAAACAGCTCTACCAACACCACTGTATACCTACCACCTACCTGACTCCCTAACCAACCAGCCAAACTTACTACCTAACCCTACCACGTATACCTAACCTACCCTAACCTGTACTACCCACCTAACACCTAACCAGGCCCCTAACCACTGTCTACCTAACCGTACCACCCTGTAACCCTAACCCTAACCTACCTAACCGGCCCCTAACCACTGTACTACCCTAACCGTAACCCTAACACTGTACTACCCTAACCACCTAACACGTATACCTAACCCAACTAACGTACTACAACCTAACCCAGCCCTACCACTGTACTACCTACCTAACCTAACCCAGGCCCTAACCACTGTACTACCCTAACCCTAACCTAACCACTGTACTACCTACCCTAACCCTAACCCAGCCTAACCACTGTACTACCTAACCCTACCTAACCACTGTACTACCCTAACCCTAACCCTAACCCTAACCCCAGGCCCCTAACCACTGTACTACCCTAACCCTAACCCTAACCACTGTACTACCCTAACCCTAACCCTAACCACTGTACTACCCTAACCCTAACCCCAGCCCTAACCACTGTACTACCTAACCCTACCACCAGGCCCCAAACCACTGTACTACCCTAACCCTACCTAACCACGTACTACCCTACCCTACCTACCACTGTACTACCTAACCCTAACCTAACCCAGGCCCCTACCACTGTACTACCCTAACCCTAACCCTAACCACTGTACTACCCTAACCCTAACCCTAACCCTAACCCCAGGCCCCTAACCACTGTACTACCCTAACCGTAACCCTAACCACTGTACTACCCTAACCCTAACCCTAACCCTAACCCCAGGCCCCTAACTACTGTACTACCCTAACCCTAACCCTAACCACTGTACTACCTAACCTAACCTAACCACTGTACTACCTAACCCTAACCCCAGGCCCCTAACCACTGTACTACCCTAACCCTAACCCTAACCACTGTACTACCCTAACCCTAACCCTAACCCCAGGCCCCTAACCACTGTACTACCCTAACCCTAACCCTAACCACTGTACTACCCTAACCCTAACCCTAACCACTGTACTACCCTAACCCTAACCCTAACCCTAACCACTGTACTACCCTAACCCTAACCCCAGGCCCCTAACCACTGTACTACCCTAACCCTAACCCTAACCCTAACCACTGTACTACCCTAACCCTAACCCTAAACCTAACCCCAGGCCCCTAACCACAGTACTACCCTAACCCCAGGCCCCTAACCACTGTACTACCCTAACCCTAAGCCCAACCCTAACCCAAGGTTCCTAACCACTGTACTACCCTAACCCTAACCCTACCCACTGTACTATGCACACTGCTGCCACATGCAGTGACACTCTGCAATCTGCTCACTTCCTGTTCTGAGCAGAAGTTGAGTCACACACACGCCTGTGGCCAGCAGAGTCACTGCAAGCGGACACACAGGACCTATCCATAGCACAGGACCCCAAGAGAAAGGTGCGTTGATGGAGCCCTGTCAGCACTGTAGCAGGTGAGGAAGGTGAGGGGGGTGAGGGAGGTGTGCGGAGCATGACGCACGCGCGTGCCGCACCTTCGATGTAGACCTCTGCAGAGGTGTTGTCGGCTCCCAGGTAATTGGACGCCACGCAGGTGTAGCGTCCGGTGTCGTCCTCGAAGGCCTCTGTGATCACCAGCGTGTGCAGGTCCGCATGCCGCGAGATCTGGATATCAGGACAGTGATGCAGCTCCCGCCCCTCGCAGAACCACCTGCCAATGAGAGAGAGAGCAGGGCTGTCAATTACAGCGCTGCAGCCAGTCAGACACCGTGGAAGGGTTGCACCCGGCTCAGTGCAGAAAGCACTCCCCTCACAGGAGGAAGGTTAGAGTCCCTCTGCTGCTGGGGGATCCACCCCCCCCACCCCCCCTACCCCCCCCCCAATCCCTGCTGTGTTTCTCGGCTGTGAACAGTGCCCCCCCCCCTTCCCCTCCCTCAGTAGACTGGCAGGACACACCAGGAAGTGCTGCCCCCGCTGCAGCACCCCCACTGGGGGGGACTCTGGCATGAAGGGCCCAGACACAGCCATACAGTCTCACTATCTGAACAGGGAGGGGGCGGCTACAACTTTCCAGAAACTTCGAGGAACAAGAGGAGACATTAGGCAGCTGCCGCTCTGGCAAGAGCCTGACAGATAGAAGCAAAGCACAGAGAAACAGCCTGACAGACACAGACAGAGCACAGAGAAACAGCCTGACAGACACAGACAGAGCACAAAGAAACAGCCTGACAGACATAGACAGAGCACAGAGAAACAGCCTGACAGACACAGACAGAGCACAGAGAAACAGCCTGGCAGACACAGACAGAGCACAGAGAAACAGCCTGACAGACACAGACAGAGCACAGAGAAACAGCCTGACAGATACAGACAGAGCACAGAGAAACAGCCTGACAGATACAGACAGAGCACAGAGAAACAGCCTGACAGATACAGACAGAGCACAGAGAAACAGCCTGACAGATACAGACAGAGCACAGAGAAACAGCCTGACAGACACAGACAGAGCACAGAGAAACAGCCTGGCAGACACAGACAGAGCACAGAGAAACAGCCTGACAGACACAGACAGAGCACAGAGAAACAGCCTGACAGATACAGACAGAGCACAGAGAAACAGCCTGACAGATACAGACAGAGCACAGAGAAACAGCCTGACAGATACAGACAGAGCACAGAGAACACGCCTGACAGATACAGACAGAGCACAGAGAAACAGCCTGACAGACACAGACAGAGCACAGAGAAACAGCCTGGCAGACACAGACAGAGCACAGAGAAACAGCCTGACAGACACAGACAGAGCACAGAGAAACAGCCTGACAGATACAGACAGAGCACAGAGAAACAGCCTGACAGATACAGACAGAGCACAGAGATATAAGGGCTAGCCTGCTTGCAGGGAGAGGGTTCATTCCGTAGATGAGCGAGGCAAGGACACGCAGATGCTACCACCTGGAGGAGCCCGCAGATCCAGAGTCAAACCCACTAACGGACGCAGTTTTACGGACCACTGCTTCCCCCGCATCGTTACACGCACTGGTTTGCCATAAAAGGCCAATGTGGTTTCAGAAGGAATTCATCAGAACGGAATGTCTGAAGCCAACATTCTGAATCTCCACTAAAGCAAAGGCTGGTACAGCACCACAGCAGCACACACACATTTATGAGCCTGCTGTGTGCATGTGTGTGTGTGTGTGTGAGTGTATGCATGAGTGTGTGTGTGTGTGTGTGTGTGTGTGTGCGAGTGTGTGTGTGTGAGTGTTTGTGTGAGTGTGTGTGTGCGTGAGTGTGTGTGTGTGTGTGTGTGTGAGTGTGTGTGTGCGTGAGAGTGTGTGTGTGTGTGTGTGTGTGTGTGTGTGCGTGTGTGTATGTGAGAGTGTGTGTGTGTGTGCGTATGTGTGTGTGTGTGTGTGTGTGTGCGTGTGTGTGAGTGTGTGTGTGTGTGTGTGTGCGTATGTGTGTGTGTGTGTGTGTGAGAGTGTGTATGTGTGTGTGTGAGGGTTTCTCCTGGCTGTAGTGAGGGTTTGTGTGTGTGTGTGTGAGAGTGTGTGTGTGCGTATGCATGTGTGCGTGTGTGTGTGTGTGTGAGAGTGTGTGTGTGTGTGTGTGTGTGTGTGTGTGTGTATGTGTATGTGCGTGTGTGTGAGAGTGTGTGTGTGTGCGTATGCGCATACACATCTGTAGTGAATGGGGATTCTCACAGGAATGTGTAGTGGATTCTGAATGAAGGAGGCGGGCTGGGGAGGGCGTGCATGGTGCAGGTGTGTGAGAGTACCTGTGCTCTTCATGCTGCTGCAGGTCGCTGATGCATGCAGTTATGGAAATGACACAGCCCTACCCCCCCCCCCCCCCCCCCCCCCGAGTCGGAGCTACACACACACCCCTTCCTGCAGCAGCACTGTCTGTCTGCCCCCCCCCACCTGTAGCACTGTCTGTCTGCCCCCCCCCACCCCCACCTGCGGCAGCACTGTCGTCTGCACGCACATGGACTCTGCCCTTCTGGAATCTTCCTGGGACCCAGGCAGACAGGGTGCTCGTTTCAGATCTGCCCCAAGACCCCCTCATCCGCGGGTTCGAGTGCAGCTAACACTGCCCCAGGCAGGAGAAACCGCTCCTCATTATTACCACACTGCCCCACAGCCAGGAGAAACCGCTCCTCATTATTACCACGCTGCCCCCACAGCCAGGAGAAACCGCTCCTCATTATTACCACACTGCCCCAGCCAGGAGAAACCGCTCCTCATTATTACCACACTGCCCCACAGCCAGGAGAAACCGCTCCTCATATTACCACGCTGCCCCACAGCCAGGAGAACCGCTCCTCATTATTACCACACTGCCCCGCCAGAGAAACCGCTCCTCATTATACCACACTGCCCAGCCAGGAGAACCGCTCCTCATTATTACCACACTGCCCAGCAGAGAACCTCCTCATTTTACCACACTGCCCCAGCCAGGAGAAACCGCTCCTCTTATTACCACACTGCCCACAGCCAGAGAACGCTCCTCATTATACACACTGCCCACAGCCAGGAGAACGCTCCTCATTATTACCGCTGCCCCACAGCCAGGAGAAACCGCTCCTCATTATTACCACACTGCCCAGCCGGAGAACCCGCTCCTCATATTACCACACTGCCCCACAGCCAGGAGAAACCGCTCCTCATTATTACCACACTGCCCCAGCCAGGAGAAACCGCTCCTCATTATTACCACACTGCCCCACAGCCAGGAGAAACCGCTCCTCATTATTACCACACTGCCCCCACAGCCAGGAGAAACCGCTCCTCATTATTACCACACTGCCCCAGCCAGGAGAAACCGCTCCTCATTATTACCACACTGCCCCAGCCAGGAGAAACCGCTCATTATTACCACACTGCCCCAGCCAGGAGAACCCGCTCCTCATTATTACCACACTGCCCCACAGCCAGGAGAAACCTCTCCTCATTTCACTAATGACAGGATGACTGGATTCTGACACAGTCTCTGCTCTGTAAACCTGAGGCTCATATGGTTGACTCCGTTGTCATACTGTTGAGATGCTCAGGCTGAGAGGGGCCTGTTTAATGAGTGCTATGCAGCCTTTCCAAGCAGTAGCAGTGCTCAGCTCTGTTTCAGTCAATAAGGGAGAGAGTGAATCACACCTCCTTGCAGGTCCTCCATTCATGGGGCAGTTGAAGCCCCAGGGGCCATTTTAGAGAAGGGAAATGTCTCTTTGGCTGGTGCCTGTCCTACTGTTAGTCACACATACCGAAATGAGTCACTTCAGCTCCCCAAACAGTCTACAAAACGGCCTAATAAGACAGTGAAATGGTGCTGCCACAGCTGCCAGTATAAGAGGTAATGAAGGTAGAGGCCATTACCTGCCTATAAAACTACATATTAATCAGAGCCGTAATGGCTGGCCATTAGGGATAATTACTGTGGAAAAAGGATTAGAGCCGGCCAGAGGGTTTGTTGCCCAGCTCCCTGCAGCTGCTTGTGCCAGATGTTGCGCGCGTGTGGGGGCGGGGCCTGACTGGCGTGACTGAGGGAAAGCAGGACATGCTGACAGAGCGGGAGGTCTGCTGTACATCACCCTGTCACCAGCACTGAGCTATCAACAGTACTGTCACACACACACACACTTACACACTCACTTACATACACACACACACACACACACTCACTTACATACACACTCTCACACACACACACACAAACGCACTTACACACTTATTTACATACACACTTACACACTCTCACACACACACTTACACACTCACTTACATACACACACACACTCACACTTACACACTCACTTACATACACACACACACACACTCTCACACACACACACACACTCACACACACTTACACACTCACTTACATACACACACACTTACACACTCACTTACATACACACACGCACACTCACACACACACTTACACACACACACACTTACATACACACACACACTGTCACACACACTTACGCACATACATTTAAATACAATTACATATACACACACATACACACACACACACACACACACACTTACACACTCATCTACACACACACATGTCGGTGGAGTGTGCATGTGAAGACTGACTCCAGACCAGCGCCCCTCTCCCACTGTCCACAGTCACCTCACATAACCCAGCCTGCTGCTGAGATCGACCCACCACAAACTACCAGCATTTCAGCACACATACGGACCAAGACCAGAGAGAGAGAGAGAGAGAGGGAGAGAGAGGGAGAGGGAGAGGGAGAGAGAGAGAGAGAGAGAGGGAGAGAGAGAGAGAGAGGGAGAGAGAGAGAGGGAGAGAGAAGGGAGAGAGAGAGAGATGGGAGAGAGAGAGGGAGGGAGAGCAAGAGGGAGAGAAAGAGAAAGAGAGAGGGAGAGAAAGGGAGAGGGAAAGAGAGGGAGGAAGGGAGAGAGAGAGGGAGAGGGAGAGAAAGAATGTGAGGGAGGGCAGGAGAGAGAGAGAGAGAAGAGAGAGAGAAGCAGTACTGCCTATCCTGGGCCTTGGCAATAAACATGATCTCAGGGAGCTAGACACAACTTCAAAATATGAGGAAAAGAAATAGAATACTGCACAAGTTATAATTGTTTTGTTCTGGTCAAAGTCAAAAGTCAAAGTCAAATTTATTTAAAGTGCATTATCACCAACATCAGTCTCAAAAAACTTTACAATAAAACAAGCTATACATAAAATAAGATAGTATGCACACACACATATAGAAAAAACTCTTTCTCTCTCAGTTTCAGAAGAAGAAGAAAAATAAAGGAAACACAGCTAAGGGAGGGGGATTTACAGGAACCTGTACGAGTACACACCGCAGTGTGAGTCCTGTACGATTACACACCGCAGTGTGAGTCCTGTATGATTACACACTGCAGTGTGAGTCCTGTACGATTACACACCGCAGTGTGAGTCCTGTACGATTACACACCGCAGTGTGAGTCCTGTATGATTACACACCGCAGTGTGAGTCCTGTATGATTACACACCGCAGTGTGAGTCCTGTATGATTACACACTGCAGTGTGAGTCCTGTACGATTACACACCGCAGTGTGAGTCCTGTACGATTACACACCGCAGTGTGAGTCCTGTACGATTACACACCGCAGTGTGAGTCCTGTACGATTACACACCGCAGTGTGAGTCCTGTACGATTACACACCGCAGTGTGAGTCCTGCATGATTACACACCGCAGTGTGAGTCCTGTACGATTACACACCGCAGTGTGAGTCCTGTATGATTACACACCGCAGTGTGAGTCCTGTATGATTACACACCGCAGTGTGAGTCCTGTATGATTACACACCGCAGTGTGAGTCCTGTACGATTACACACCGCAGTGTGAGTCCTGTATGATTACACACCGCAGTGTGAGTCCTGTACGATTACACACCGCAGTGTGAGTCCTGTATGATTACACACCGCAGTGTGAGTCCTGTACGATTACACACTGCAGTGTGAGTCCTGTACGATTACACACCGCAGTGTGAGTCCTGTATGATTACACACCGCAGTGTGAGTCCTGTATGATTACACACTGCAGTGTGAGTCCTGTATGATTACACACCGCAGTGTGAGTCCTGTATGATTACACACCGCAGTGTGAGTCCTGTATGATTACACACCGCAGTGTGAGTCCTGTACGATTACACACCGCAGTGTGAGTCCTGTATGATTACACACCGCAGTGAGTCCTGTATGATTACACACCGCAGTGTGAGTCCTGTACGATTACACACCGCAGTGTGAGTCCTGTATGATTACACACCGCAGTGTGAGTCCTGTACGATTACACACCGCAGTGTGAGTCCTGTATGATTACACACCGCAGTGTGAGTCCTGTATGATTACACACCGCAGTGTGAGTCCTGTACGATTACACACCGCAGTGTGAGTCCTGTATGATTACACACCGCAGTGAGTCCTGTATGATTACACACCGCAGTGTGAGTCCTGTATGATTACACACCGCAGTGTGAGTCCTGTACGATTACACACCGCAGTGTGAGTCCTGTAGGATTACACACCGCAGTGTGAGTCCTGTAGGATTACACACTGCAGTGTGAGAACGCTGTTATCACTTCATCCACCGCGATAACCGATCTGGCAGAACACCAGTGTAAACAGCACTCCATATCTCTGAATGTGTTGGGATAGAAGTGGAAGCACACCTCACAGTCTTACTGACTGGTCTTCAAGCTGTGAGCGGCTGTTAACGAGCGAGCAGGTGCAGTCTACAGAGAGATCACGCTAACTCACTGCTTCCCCTGGGTGTGTTTTTCTACGGGGGGTCAGGAGATCTGCATTTCTTAAATGAGTTAAATTTAGTTACATGTTTCTGTCACCATAAATGCTAAATTACACATATGTTAGTTAATAACATTAGCTACTGATGTTTTCCAAAGATTAACTGTTCTGTTATTCCATAAATGATTTATAGGGCAAAACAACAAGGAAACCTCTTTCACAGAGTGTTAGTTACACAAACACCCCTCAGAATAATTCTTCAGAATCCTGCAGAACACACACACACACACACACAGACACACACAGAGACAGAGACAGACACACACACACACACACAGACACACGTGCCTGTAGACTTTAACCCTACTTAACCATTACCCGTTAACTCTGTTCAGCAGCCTGACCAGATCCACAGCAACACAACACACCCAGGCTGCCTCTTCCACTAACTTTCATTAATGCGTCTGTAATACCTTCATAAGCCTGACCACAGCAGAGAAAAGACCGCAGAAACAGACAGCAGCAAAGTCCCGTGAACGCTGCGTAGTTAGCAGATACATTTACAGTGTCTGTACGGCAGCTGGCAGACACATTCCCACACTCTCTTACCTGTGCACTTTACCTCCGGATCCAAACAACAGAACAATGCAGCACACACTACCACTCACTGTCACCGGGGAAAGAGAGAGAGAGAAGGAGAGAGAGACCTGCCAAATTCCACACAGTCAGAGGGACTGACAGAGGGAGAGCGACAGAGGGAGAGGTAGGGAGGGAGATGCGTATGCATGTGTGCGTGTGTGTGTGTGTGTGAGAGTGTGTGTGTGTGTGTGTGTGTGTGTATGTGTATGTGCGTGTGTGTGAGAGTGTGTGTGTGTGCGTATGCGCATACACATCTGTAGTGAATGGGGATTCTCACAGGAATGTGTAGTGGAGTTCTGAATGAAAGGAGGCGGGGCTGGGGGAGGGGCGTGGCATGGTGCAGGTGTGTGAGAGTACCTGTGCTCTTCATGCTGCTGCAGGTCGCTGATGCAATGCGAGGTTATGGGAAATGACACAGCCCTACCCCCCACCCCCCCCCCCCCCCCCGAGTCGGAGGCTACACACACACCCCCTTCCTGCAGCAGCACTGTCTGTCTGCCCCCCCCCCCACCTGTAGCACTGTCTGTCTGCCCCCCCCACCCCCCCACCTGCGGCAGCACTGTCTGTCTGCACGCACATGACTCTGCCCTTCTGGAATCTTCCCTGGGACCCAGGCAGACAGGGGTGCCTCGTTTCAGATCTGCCCCCCAAAGACCCCCCTCATCCGCGGGTTCGAGTGCAGCTAACACTGCCCCAGCCAGGAGAAACCGCTCCTCATTATTACCACACTGCCCCAGCCAGGAGAAACCGCTCCTCATTATTACCACACTGCCCCAGCCAGGAGAAACCGCTCCTCATTATTACCACACTGCCCCAGCCAGGAGAAACCGCTCCTCATTATTACCACACTGCCCCAGCCAGGAGAAACCGCTCATTATTACCACACTGCCCCAGCCAGGAGAACCCGCTCCTCATTATTACCACACTGCCCCACAGCCAGGAGAAACCGCTCCTCATTATTACCACACTGCCCCAGCCAGGAGAAACCTCTCCTCATTTCACTAATGACAGGATGACTGGATTCTGACACAGTCTCTGCTCTGTAAACCTGAGGCTCATATGGTTGACTCCGTTGTCATACTGTTGAGATGCTCAGGCTGAGAGGGGCCTGTTTAATGAGTGCTATGCAGCCTTTCCAAGCAGTAGCAGTGCTCAGCTCTGTTTCAGTCAATAAGGGAGAGAGTGAATCACACCTCCTTGCAGGTCCTCCATTCATGGGGCAGTTGAAGCCCCAGGGGCCATTTTAGAGAAGGGAAATGTCTCTTTGGCTGGTGCCTGTCCTACTGTTAGTCACACATACCGAAATGAGTCACTTCAGCTCCCCAAACAGTCTACAAAACGGCCTAATAAGACAGTGAAATGGTGCTGCCACAGCTGCCAGTATAAGAGGTAATGAAGGTAGAGGCCATTACCTGCCTATAAAACTACATATTAATCAGAGCCGTAATGGCTGGCCATTAGGGATAATTACTGTGGAAAAAGGATTAGAGCCGGCCAGAGGGTTTGTTGCCCAGCTCCCTGCAGCTGCTTGTGCCAGATGTTGCGCGCGTGTGGGGGCGGGGCCTGACTGGCGTGACTGAGGGAAAGCAGGACATGCTGACAGAGCGGGAGGTCTGCTGTACATCACCCTGTCACCAGCACTGAGCTATCAACAGTACTGTCACACACACACACACTTACACACTCACTTACATACACACACACACACACACACTCACTTACATACACACTCTCACACACACACACACAAACGCACTTACATACTTATTTACATACACACTTACACACTCTCACACACACACACTTACACACTCACTTACATACACACACACACTCACACTTACACACTCACTTACATACACACACACACACACTCTCACACACACACACACTCACACACACTTACACACTCACTTACATACACACACACTAACACACTCACTTACATACACACACGCACACTCACACACACACTTACACACACTTACACACTCACTTACACACACACACACTTACATACACACACACACTGTCACACACACTTACGCACATACATTTAAATACAATTACATATACACACACATACACACACACACACACACACACACTTACACACTCATCTACACACACACATGTCGGTGGAGTGTGCATGTGAAGACTGACTCCAGACCAGCGCCCCTCTCCCACTGTCCACAGTCACCTCACATAACCCAGCCTGCTGCTGAGATCGACCCACCACAAACTACCAGCATTTCAGCACACATACGGACCAAGACCAGAGAGAGAGAGAGAGAGAGGGAGAGAGAGGGAGAGGGAGAGAGAGAGAGAGAGAGAGAGGGAGAGAGAGAGAGAGATGGAGAGAGAGAGAGGGAGAGAGAAGGGAGAGAGAGAGAGATGGGAGAGAGAGAGGGAGGGAGAGCAAGAGGGAGAGAAAGAGAAAGAGAGAGGGAGAGAAAGGGAGAGGAAAGAGAGGGAGGAAGGAGAGAGAGAGGGAGAGGGAGAGAAAGAATGTGAGGGAGGGCAGAGAGAGAGGAGAGAAGAGAGAGAGAAGCAGTACTGCCTATCCTGGGCCTTGGCAATAAACATGATCTCAGGGAGCTAGACACAACTTCAAAATATGAGGAAAAGAAATAGAATACTGCACAAGTTATAATTGTTTTGTTCTGGTCAAAGTCAAAAGTCAAAGTCAAATTTATTTAAAGTGCATTATCACCAACATCAGTCTCAAAAAACTTTACAATAAAACAAGCTATACATAAAATAAGATAGTATGCACACACACATATAGAAAAAACTCTTTCTCTCTCAGTTTCAGAAGAAGAAGAAAAATAAAGGAAACACAGCTAAGGGAGGGGGATTTACAGGAACCTGTACGAGTACACACCGCAGTGTGAGTCCTGTACGATTACACACCGCAGTGTGAGTCCTGTATGATTACACACCGCAGTGTGAGTCCTGTATGATTACACACTGCAGTGTGAGTCCTGTATGATTACACACCGCAGTGTGAGTCCTGTATGATTAACACCCAGTGTGAGTCCTGTATGATTACACACCGCAGTGTGAGTCCTGTATGATTACACACTGCAGTGTGAGTCCTGTACGATTACACACCGCAGTGTGAGTCCTGTACGATTACACACCGCAGTGTGAGTCCTGTACGATTACACACCGCAGTGTGAGTCCTGTACGATTACACACCGCAGTGTGAGTCCTGTACGATTACACACCGCAGTGTGAGTCCTGCATGATTACACACCGCAGTGTGAGTCCTGTACGATTACACACCGCAGTGTGAGTCCTGTATGATTACACACCGCAGTGTGAGTCCTGTATGATTACACACCGCAGTGTGAGTCCTGTATGATTACACACCGCAGTGTGAGTCCTGTACGATTACACACCGCAGTGTGAGTCCTGTATGATTACACACCGCAGTGTGAGTCCTGTACGATTACACACCGCAGTGTGAGTCCTGTATGATTACACACCGCAGTGTGAGTCCTGTACGATTACACACTGCAGTGTGAGTCCTGTACGATTACACACCGCAGTGTGAGTCCTGTATGATTACACACCGCAGTGTGAGTCCTGTATGATTACACACTGCAGTGTGAGTCCTGTATGATTACACACCGCAGTGTGAGTCCTGTATGATTACACACCGCAGTGTGAGTCCTGTATGATTACACACCGCAGTGTGAGTCCTGTACGATTACACACCGCAGTGTGAGTCCTGTATGATTACACACCGCAGTGAGTCCTGTATGATTACACACCGCAGTGTGAGTCCTGTACGATTACACACCGCAGTGTGAGTCCTGTATGATTACACACCGCAGTGTGAGTCCTGTACGATTACACACCGCAGTGTGAGTCCTGTATGATTACACACCGCAGTGTGAGTCCTGTATGATTACACACCGCAGTGTGAGTCCTGTACGATTACACACCGCAGTGTGAGTCCTGTATGATTACACACCGCAGTGAGTCCTGTATGATTACACACCGCAGTGTGAGTCCTGTATGATTACACACCGCAGTGTGAGTCCTGTACGATTACACACCGCAGTGTGAGTCCTGTAGGATTACACACCGCAGTGTGAGTCCTGTAGGATTACACACTGCAGTGTGAGAACGCTGTTATCACTTCATCCACCGCGATAACCGATCTGGCAGAACACCAGTGTAAACAGCACTCCATATCTCTGAATGTGTTGGGATAGAAGTGGAAGCACACCTCACAGTCTTACTGACTGGTCTTCAAGCTGTGAGCGGCTGTTAACGAGCGAGCAGGTGCAGTCTACAGAGAGATCACGCTAACTCACTGCTTCCCCTGGGTGTGTTTTTCTACGGGGGGTCAGGAGATCTGCATTTCTTAAATGAGTTAAATTTAGTTACATGTTTCTGTCACCATAAATGCTAAATTACACATATGTTAGTTAATAACATTAGCTACTGATGTTTTCCAAAGATTAACTGTTCTGTTATTCCATAAATGATTTATAGGGCAAAACAACAAGGAAACCTCTTTCACAGAGTGTTAGTTACACAAACACCCCTCAGAATAATTCTTCAGAATCCTGCAGAACACACACACACACACACACAGACACACACAGAGACAGAGACAGACAGACACACACACACACACACACAGACACACGTGCCTGTAGACTTTAACCCTACTTAACCATTACCCGTTAACTCTGTTCAGCAGCCTGACCAGATCCACAGCAACACAACACACCCAGGCTGCCTCTTCCACTAACTTTCATTAATGCGTCTGTAATACCTTCATAAGCCTGACCACAGCAGAGAAAAGACCGCAGAAACAGACAGCAGCAAAGTCCCGTGAACGCTGCGTAGTTAGCAGATACATTTACAGTGTCTGTACGGCAGCTGGCAGACACATTCCCACACTCTCTTACCTGTGCACTTTACCTCCGGATCCAAACAACAGAACAATGCAGCACACACTACCACTCACTGTCACCGGGGAAAGAGAGAGAGAGAAGGAGAGAGAGACCTGCCAAATTCCACACAGTCAGAGGGACTGACAGAGGGAGAGCGACAGAGGGAGAGGTAGGGAGGGAGAAGGAGTGAGTGGGAGGGATAGAGGACGGGTGCTCATTGAGGGAACAAAGTTTCCTGTTACAAGCTGAGGACTCTGTCCCAACCACACACAGTCTCAACCACACACTGTCCCTGAATCACACACGGTCTCAACCACACACTGTCCCTGAATCACACAGTCTCAACCGCACACTGTCCCTGAATCACACACAGTCTCAACCACACACTGTCCCGCTATCACACACAGTCTCAACCACACACTGTCCCTGAATCACACAGTCCCAACCACACACTGTCCCTGAATCACCCAGTCCCAACCACACACTGTCCCTGAATCACACAGTCCCAACCACACACTGTCCCTGAATTACACAGTCCCAACCACACACTGTCCCTGAATCACACAGTCTCAACTGCACACTGTCCCTGAATCACACAGTCCCAACCACACACTGTCCCTGAATCACACAGTCCCAACCACACACTGTCCCTGAATCACACAGTCCCAACCACACACTGTCCCTGAATCACACACAGTCCCAACCACACACTGTCCCGCTATCACACACAGTCTCAACCACACACTGTCCCTGAATCACACAGTCCCAACCACACACCGTCCCTGAATCACACAGTCCCAACCACACACTGTCCCTGAATCACACAGTCCCAACCACACACTGTCCCTGAATCACACAGTCCCAACCACACACTGTCCCTGAATCACCCAGTCCCAACCACACACTGTCCCTGAATCACACAGTCTCAACCACACACTGTCCCGCTATCACACACAGTCTCAACCACACACTGTCCCTCTATCACACAGTCTCAACCACACACTGTCCCTCTATCACACACAGTCTCAACCACACACTGTCCCTCTATCACACACAGTCACTCAATCACACACTATAAGGCACACAGTCTGTCCCTAGATAACACATGCAGTCCCTCTATCATATATGATCCCTATAACCCACATGGTCCCTCTATTACCCATGATCCCTATAATGCACATGGTTCCTATAACGCACATGGTCACTCTATTACACACAGTCCCTAAATAATGCACACAGTCCATCTATCACACACGGTTCCTATAACGCGCACAATCCATCAATCACACACGGTCCCTATAAAGCACACAGTCCATCTATCACACACTGTCCCTATAACGCACACAGTCCATCTATCACACACGGTCCCTATAACGCACACAGTCCATCAATCACACACGGTCCCTATAAAGCACACAGTCCATCTATCACACACGGTCCCTATAAAGCACACAGTCAATCTATCACACACGGTCCCTATAAAGCACACAGTCCATCTATCACACACGGTCCCTATAAAGCACACAGTCCATCTATCACACACTGTCCCTATAACGCGCACAGTCCATCTATCACACACGGTCCCTATAAAGCACACAGTCCATCTATCACACACTGTCCCTATAACGCGCACAGTCCATCTATCACACACGGTCCCTATAAAGCACACAGTCCATCTATCACACACGGGCCCTATAAAGCACACAGTCCATCTATCACACACGGTCCCTATAAAGCACACAGTCCATCTATCACACACGGTCCCTATAACGCACACAGTCCATCTATCACACACGGTCCCTATAAAGCACACAGTCCATCTATCACACACGGTCCCTATAAAGCACACAGTCCATCTATCACACACGGGCCCTATAAAGCACACAGTCCATCTATCACACACTGTCCCTATAACGCACACAGTCCATCTATCACACACGGTCCTATAAGCACACAGTCCATCTATCCACACGGTCCCTATAAAGCACACAGTCATCTATCACACACGGTCCCTATAAAGCACACAGTCCATCTATCACACACGGTCCCTATAAAGCACACAGTCCATCTATCACACACGGGCCCTATAAAGCACACAGTCCATCTATCACACACGGTCCCTATAAAGCACACAGTCCATCTATCACACACGGTCCCTATAAAGCACACAGTCCATCTATCACACACGGTCCCTATAAAGCACACAGTCCATCTATCACACACGGTCCCTATAAAGCACACAGTCCATCTATCACACACGGTCCCTATAAAGCACAGAGTCCATCTATCACACACGGGCCCTATAAAGCACACAGTCCATCTATCACACACGGTCCCTATAAAGCACACAGTCCATCTATCACACACGGTCCCTATAAAGCACACAGTCCATCTATCACACACGGGCCCTATAAAGCACACAGTCCATCTATCACACACGGGCCCTATAAAGCACACAGTCCATCTATCACACACTGTCCCTATAAAGCACACAGTCCTCAGTTACTCACAGTCTCTGTTGCACACTCTCGGCACAACCACGGATCGGGCTGGATTCAGTTCTGTGGGGGGCATCACTGCACTCTGTGAGGTCTCTGTACTGTTTTTAACACTAGCTATACTTCATACTGGGTACTTATTGTGTAGTTGTGTAATATATACAAAGACTGATAGACTGACAGAGAGACACGATGTAGAATATTGAATGTATGACACCACTTTCTGCCTTCGATGTTCTTTAAGTGTGTGTCGGTGCTCTCTGAATAGATCATAGTGAGGGCTTACTCCACAGCCTCCAGCACCTGGCCTCTGAGTCACTCAGGCATTGCATTGTGGGAAAGCTGAGGTCTCTCTGGTCTTCCAGGTTCTCAGGTTTCCCTGGGTGCTTGTAGGTGGCCTAAGCTCAGTTTTCCTGTTTATTTTTAATATTTTGTTTACAGCCTGTTTCTCTGACATACGAGCGAGGTCAAACACCTCCACCACTTATCTGCAGTATCTATTAAAGACCCACTTCCCCTCCCCCCCTCTCTCTCTCCCTCTGTGCCTCTCTCCCTCTCCTTCACTTCTCTTTCTCTCTCTTGATACCCAAAAGATGTGTCAGATCTGCAGGATGCCTGTTTATAGTACGCAAATATATCTCAGGCTTCCTACTGTCCTGTTTGTGAGAGAGAGAGAGAGAGAGAGAGAGCGAGAGAGAGAGAGAGAGCGGTGTACATGCACGTGTTCAGTAGAGCCCTCCTAGCAACAAGTGCCACAAATACCATCCACCCCATGCTCAGTGTCTTGGCATGCACTTCAGACAGAGAGGAGTCTTCACACAGTCACCAAAATATCCTACACACACACACACACACACACACACACACACTCAAACACACACTCACACACGCACACACACACACACACACTCACATGCACATACACACACATTCACACACATGGACACACACTCACACACATGGACACACGCTCACACACATGGACACACACTCGCACACACACACGTATTAGGGATAGACGATATATCGTGGCAATAATTATTGAATGCAATAACAGTCATAGCCATTGTGTGGTGTATTACCTTTCTTTTGGCCTTTTTCTCTTTAACTATACCTGATGAAACAGTAAACAACTACACTTCAGGCCACGTGAAATGATTCCAGGAAAAACATCACCACGGTTATCTACTGGGTGATCAGAACACAGCCAATCAGCATCATCACATGATCACATGGAAGCAGCGCGACCTTGCTGCTGATTGGATTCTGGTCTTATCAACGTCCAATAGATAACAGCGGTTGCGTTTCTTTCTCCAGAAGCATTTCAAGCAGCCTCTTTAGTTTGGTTGTTTACCACTTCAGGTAAAATTAAAAAGAAAAAGATGAAAAGAAAGGCAATGCACCATATGGTGGCTACAACTGTTATTGCATTCGATAATTATATTTGCAATATATCACCTATGCCTAGCATGCATACACACACACACTCACACACACACACACGCATGCTCACACACACACACACACACACGCACACACTCACACACATGCTCACACACACACACTAGCGCAGCACTGACGGTGAAGTCTGCATCTAGCAGGTATAAAGCCCTTCCCCTATGGCAATATCTGTCTGTTTTTACCCTAAAATCATAAACCAATTCAGTTCCAAGAAACAGAATTTCAGTTACAGGTACATAGAGAATGGAGGGCAAAGTTACAAGTACATAGAGGACAGGAGAGGACGGGGGGTGGATGTGAAGCGAGGAAAAGAGGGGAGAGGAGAGAAGAGGAGGGGAGGGGAGAGCAGAGTAGAGGAGAGGAGAGGAGATGAGGGAAGAGGAGAGAAGTGGAGGGGAGAGGAGAGCAGAGTAGAGGAGAGGAGATGAGGGGAGAGGAGAGAAGAGGAGGAGGGGAGGGGAGAGTAGAGGAGAGGAGGGGAGAGGAAAGGAGAGGGAGATAATGTGTGTAACAGAACAGGGCATATGCAGATACAGGCACCCCCATCATAACCCTCCTGAGAAAAGTTCCGACATGAATGTATGTGGTGACCCCCCCCCACCCCCCCTGCGGTTCAGCCCAGCAGCCCCCACAGAGGCCTGGGCCTGGTCCTCAACCCTCACCTCAGCCAAGAGCAGTGTCCCACACACACACACACTGTATACACAAACACACACACAGACGCTATGCATGTGCTGCAGCTCCATTGGACAGCGCACCCCTGAGCTCTGTGTGAAGCCCCTGGTCTAGACCCCACTCTACGCCCATAGCACCCCTGAGCTCTTACACAAGCTAGCACACACACACACACACACACACACACACACAGGACATTTGTTGTGACAAAACACCTGGCCCTGGACCCCACTGTGCGGTTCATGTTGGAGCCCAGCTGTGATGCCACAGCAGCCCATAACCACACCCTGCCTGTCAGACTCCATGTCCCACAATGCAGCTCCCTGACTACAGGTACTCTATCTGAATACTCTATCTGACCACAGATACTCTATCTGCTCATCATGTACTCATCCCTATATGCTTATACCAATGTCTGCAGCAGCTAAGACTGCTTTCATTAAGAATATTCATTTATACAGGAAAAAATAAAAAACTGTATCTCAATCTGAGGATACATTTCTACACACATCCCCAGTGATTCCAATTTCTAACTCCTAAACGTAGCAGTCTAACAGAAACAGTTAACATTCTGTTTCTGATGCTCAGTACAATTCAAATGCCTGTGGTAAAGAGAGAGGGAAAACAAGGGAGAGAGAATGTGGCAGAGAGGGGGAAAGAGGGAGAGAAAGAATGTGTCAAAGAGAGAGGGAAAGAGGGAGGGAGAGAATGTGGCAGAGAGAGGGGGAGAAGAGGGAGGGAGAGGACGTGACAAAAAGAGGAGAGAAGAGAGAGAAAGAATGAGTCAAAGAGAGAGGTAAAGAGGGAGGGAGAGAATGTGGCAGAGAGAGGGAGAAAGAGGGAGAGAGAAAATGTGGCAGAGAGAGGGGGAGAGGGGGAAAGAAGAAGAGAGAGAATGTGGCAGAGAGAGGGGGAGAGGGGGAAAGAGGAAGAGAGAGAATGTGTTTTTATAACGGCAGTACTGGGGTTGGGGCGTGCTGTGTGGATATCATTACAAGCTTGTTCTGCGTCAGACAAAAGCTGCAGTCATCCACAGCGCCTGTGCAGGAAACCCCAGACTGCCTGTTCACAGAACACCCAGGTGAAGTGAGCACTGAGGTCCCAGAACAGCACCCCGACTGCAACCTCTCTGCACCCTGTACCCTGTACCCTGCGCCCTGCGCTCTGCACCCTGCGCCCTGCACTCTGCACCCTGCGCCCTGTACCCTGCGCCCTGCCCCTTGTACCTAATACCCTGCCCCCTGCGCCCTACCCCCTGTGCCCTGCCCCCTGCGCCCTGCACCCTATACCCTGCACCCTGTACAATGAACCCTGTCAACACTGCCCCCTAGAGCCTGGGCATGGTGTTACACCACAGAGACAGCACACTGCCCCCTAGAGCCTGGGCATGGTGTTACACCACAGAGACAGCACACTGCCCCCTAGAGCCTGGGCATGGTGTTTGGCGGTAAATGCCTGTCACTGAGGCAGGGTGTGAGGCCAGAGCACAGAGCTTCCAGAACCGTGAGAAGACCAGAGCTGCAGGGCTGGTCTCCCAGGAGACAGGCCTGCCACTCAGCTCCCAGAAAGCCAGGAGCAGAGGGACACCCACCTGGGCCAGTGCCCAGGCACAAGTGCAGTTTTCCCTGCACACACCTGGGGCCTGGCACTGCCCGCCAGGCTCTGCCAAGCTTATTTCATACAGATATCTCCCTCTCTTTCTCACACACACTCTCTCTCTCTTGCTCCCTCTTTCTCACACTCTCTCATTCTCTCTCCCTCTCCCTCCCTTTCTCTGTCTCTCTCTCTCTCTCCCTCTCACACTCTCTCTGTCCCTCTCTCACACACTCTCTCTCTCTCCCCCTGGCACAGCAGGAAACCGGAGCTTAGCGAGCTCTCATTGAGTCCTTTGTGAGAGTGGTAATTATATTCCATTCAGCAGCCTGTTTATCACAGGGCTGTTTGTTACCTGCAGGCTGCAGTTTCTAAGGCGTGGCCAGCAAAGTCTGTGTTTTGCTTGCCTTTCCCCTGTAATTAGCACATTTATCATAATGCCCAATGCACACACAGGGATCAGGGCAGGGCCCTCTGGCAAAATAACCAGCGCAAGCACAACCACAGTCCCATGAAAACGTCACTCAAATCAGCTGTACCCTAAAACTCTCAGCTATGACCCTGTTTGGGAGAGTGAGCGTGTTCAGGGTGGGGGGGGGCAGCTATGACCCTGTTTGGGAGAGTGAGCGTGTTCAGGGTGTGGGGGGGGGGGCAGCTATGACCCTGTTTGGAGAGTGGAGCGTGTTCAGGGTGTGGGGGGGGGGGGGGGGGGGGGGGGGGGCAGCTATGACCCTGTTTGGGAGAGTGAGCGTGTTCAGGGTGTGGGGGGGGGAATATGACCCTGTTTGGGAGAGTGAGCGTGTTCAGGGTGTGGGGGGGGGCAGCTATGACCCTGTTTGGGAGAGTGAGCGTGTTCAGGGTGTGGGGGGGGGGGCAGCTATGACCCTGGTTAGGAGAGTGAGCGTGTTCAGGGTGTGGGGGGGGCAGCTATGACCCTGTTTGGGAGAGTGAGCGTGTTCAGGGTGTGGGGGGGGGGGCAGCTATGACCCTGTTTGGGAGAGTGAGCGTGTTCAGGGTGTGGGGGGGGGGGCAGCTATGACCCTGTTTGGGAGAGTGAGCGTGTTCAGGGTGTGGGGGGGGGGGGGGGGGCATCTATGACCCTGGTTGGAGAGTGAGCGTGTTCAGGGTGTGGGGGGGGCAGCTATGACCCTGGTTAGGAGAGTGAGCGTGTTCAGGTGTGTTCAGGGGGAGAGACGCACAGTGGCTGATTTAGAGCCCTCAGCACACGCATCACAAACAGGCGGGACAGTGGCTGGGGGGCGTCGGCCGTAAAGCTGTCAGCAGGACGGGCGAGGCCCCCGCTTCACGCTGTCCCGTGAAGAGGGGCATGGCAGAGCAGCGGGTCTGGCAGGGGGGTGGGGGGAACCCTGCCCCTGTCCCACACTGACAGGGGGGTGGGGGTCTGGCAGGGGTGGGGGGAACCCTGCCTCTATCCTGGACTGACAGAGGGGTGTGAGTTTGACCCAACAAGGTGTGAATGTTCCACTTGTACTCCAGGTCCTGGGGCAGAGGAGCTGCAGGAGGCCTTTGCTAAGGGGCTGGGGACAGCCGGTTCCCCACAGGTTCTGCGGGGCTGGGGGCAGCCGGTTCCCCACAGGTTCTGCGGGGCGGGGGGCAGCCGGTTCCCCACAGGTTCTGCGGGGCTGGGGGCAGCCGGTTCCCCACAGGTTCTGCGGGGCTGGGGGCAGCCGGTTCCCCACAGGTTCTGCGGGGCGGGGGGCAGCCGGTTCCCCACAGGTTCTGCGGGGCTGGGGACAGCCGGTTCCCCACAGGTTCTGCGGGGCTGGGGGCAGTGCGCAATAGCAGGCAAGCAGCGGTGCGGTCGGCAGGGATGACATCACGGTGCTTATCTGAGCGATCTGACGCTCTCCCACATGCTGTACATGTGTAACGGCTTTCACAAAGTTCACGGAGTAGAACGTGCTCGTCTGGGTTCACGTGTTCTCAATAGATGGCTGTTGGGTGTTTGCACGCCGTGTTTACAGTATGTGGAGGGAGTGTGTGTGATAAAGTCATTAGTTACACTTGTTGGAGTAGTTTAGTATTAACCCCTTAAGCAGCTCTGTGGTAAGCACATTTTCTGTGTGGGGTTAATGTGTCATAAAGCTGTGTGCAGTTAGTGTGTTGCACATGCGTGTTCGATTAGTACATTGCACAAGTGTGTGGGGTTAGTGTATTGTACATTACTGACCACACTCTTACACACACACATCCCCATGAACACTATCTATCAGTGTGTGTGTGTGTGTGTGTGTGTGTATGCGTGTGTATGTGTGAGTGTGTGTGTATGCGTGTGTGTGTGTCTGTCTGTCTGTGTGTGTATGTAATTGTATGTAAATGTATGTGTGTAAGTGTGTGTGTGTATGTGTATGTATGTGTGTGTATGTATGTGTGAGTGTGTGTGTATGTGTGTGAGTGTGTGTATGTGTGTGTGAGTGTGTGTGAGTGTGTGTGTATGTGAGTGTGTGTGAGTGTGTGTGCTGTTTTCTCTGTAGTGAGAAGGTTAGCTGTGTGTGTTTCTGGTGGGGTACTCAGGCAGGTGTGATCAGGTGCAGTAGACCTGTCTGACCTGTAGATGAGCACCTGCAGTCCCTCCTGGACTTCATGTCTGTTTTACAGTCTCCTCATATCCACGCAGCTCAATAAAAATGAAAGGCCTCGATTTGTGCTTCTCCCTCATAAAGCTATACTGAGTTAATTCTCCACGGGATATCAACATAGTGTCAAAGTCTACCTTGCACCAAGACCCCCCACCACACCCGTTCCAGTCATTATACAGGAGTTTACCGTGAGAAATAATCATCAAGCGCTGCTTGCCAAAATAAACTCGGGTGTGAAAGTGTAAACAGCTCCCCTTCGCTCAGATCAATGAGTGAGCACTACAGAATCACAGCTTCAGAATGCCTGTCTCTCTCACAGCACAGCTTCAGAATGCCTGTCTCTCTCACAGCACAGCTTCAGAATGCCTGTCTCTCTCACAGCACAGCTTCAGAATGCCTGTCTCTCTCACAGCACAGCTTCAGAATGCATGTCTCTCTCATAGCACAGCTTCAGAATGCCTGTCTCTCTCACAGCACAGCTTCAGAATGCATGTCTCTCTCAAAGCACAGCTTCAGAATGCATGTCTCTCTCACAGCACAGCTTCAGAATGCCTGTCTCTCTCACAGCACAGCTTCAGAATGCCTGTCTCTCTCACAGCACAGCTTCAGAATGCCTGTCTCACAGCACAGCTTCAGAATGCCTGTCTCTCTCACAGCACAGCTTCAGAATGCCTGTCTCTCTCACAGCACAGCTTCAGAATGCATGTCTCTCTCACAGCACAGCTTCAGAATGCATGTCTCTCTCACAGCACAGCTTCAGAATGCCTGTCTCTCTCACAGCACAGCTTCAGAATGCCTGTCTCTCTCACAGCACAGCTTCAGAATGCCTGTCTCTCTCATAGCACAGCTTCAGAATGCCTGTCTCTCTCACAGCACAGCTTCAGAATGCCTGTCTCTCTCAAAGCACAGCTTCAGAATGCCTGTCTCTCTCACAGCACAGCTTCAGAATGCCTGTCTCTCTCACAGCACAGCTTCAGAATGCCTGTCTCTCCTGCAGTGTTCAACTTCACACCATACTTCATACCACAGACTATTATGTTGATCTAGGTGGTGATGCTGGGGGCCTCTTTCCAAAACATGACTCCTCCCGAACCATTTATGCTCTCTTGTGTCTGTCCCCCTGAACAATGAAGAATCACCTTTCTATTCACCTCAGCCCACTCGCACACAAACAGGCCTTCAGAAGCTGTCTGTGCACACTCAGTGCCAGCCTGGTTCATTCACAGGAAGCAGCAGTGCATGTGATGTCTGGGCTATGCTTATTACTCTTCAATCATATCAGAGCGGCGGGGCTGTCACTCAGGCAGGAATGCAGGCAGAAGGGCGTAGCAGTGCAGTGACCTGGAAACGCCCACTCCCTGTGTGAGAGCAGGCATGCACAGAGCACGTCTGAGGCCATAGCAGCGTCTCTCAACCCCTCTCACAGACAGAAAATGCCCAGAATCACAATACGCCTCCAGCGTGTTAGCACAAGGCTAAGTCCAGTCAATGCGCTAGACTATGTGTGCAGTGCTAATGAGGATGAGAATGAAGAGCCTGAGAGTACAGTACTAATGAGGTTGAGAATGAACAGGCTGTGGGTGCAAAGTGTTTATGAGGTTGATAATGAAGAGGCTGGGTTCACAGTGTTAATGACGATGAGAATGAAGAGGCCGGGTGTAATGTTAATGAGGATGAGAATGAAGAAGATGGGTGTAGTGTTAATGAGGATGAGAATGAAGAAGATGGGTGTAGTGTTAATGAGGAGAAGAATGAAGAGGCCAGGTGTAGTGTTAATGAGGGTGAGAATGAAGAGGCTGGGTGTAGTGTTAATGAGGATGAGAATGAAGAAGATGGGTGTAGTGTTAATGAGGATGAGAATAAACAGGCTGGGTATAGTGTTAATGAGGACGAGAATGAACAGGATGGGTGTAGTGTTAATGAGGATGAGAATGAACAGGCTGGGTGTAGTGTTAATGAGGATGAGAATGAACAGGATGGGTATAGTGTTAATGAGGATGAGAATGAACAGGATGGGTGTAGTGTTAATGAGGATGAGAATGAACAGGCTGGGTGTAGTGTTAATGAGGATGAGAATGAACAGGCTGGGTATAGTGTTAATGAGGATGAGAATGAACAGGCTGGGTATAGTGTTAATGAGGTTGAGAATGAAGAGGCTGGGTGTAGTGTTAATGAGGATGAGAATGAAGAGGCTGGGTGTAATGTTAATGCGGATGAGAATGAATAGGCTGGGTGTAGTGTTAATGAGGATGAGAATGAAGAGGCCGGATGTAATGTTAATGAGGATGAGAATGAAGAGGCCGGGTGTACAGTGTTTATTCCACCATTAGTCAGATGTTCAAACTGGTCCACATGACTCCACTGCCGTGTTTCAGTCACTTTCCATTTTTAAACTAAACTCTCCATAAACAGCAGCCCATTGCTTACTAACACTGGACTGCCTGTTCCCAGCAGGGAGGTTCAGGGGTGCTGGAGGTAAGGGCTTCAGTTGTACACTGAAAGATAACCCCTGGGCCATGTGCACACTTTCTCTCACCAGTCTGTGCTTCTCTGTGTCAAAAAGCTCTTCCTGAAGGGAGTTTTACATTTCTCCGGAAAGATCTAATGTGAAGAAGTAAAATACGTTTGACCCTGTGACCGCCATTTCCAAAGTGGATTTGACGCCATTGTTCTCCCAGAGTGGTAAAGAATGACTTCCTGCTGGCATGCAATATGAGGAACACCCAGACCAGCAAGCTCACCTCGAGCCTGCTTCACCCACCACTGCAATACAAATAACTACATTACCCACAATACACCCCACAGGAATACACCTGCCTGCAATACAGGCCTGCTTACTGCACTTCACTGCACCACACATTAGTGTTACACCTCGCTGCAACACATCTCACTGTGTAAAACCCCCCATAATGCCAGTGACCAACAGCAAACCCCCCCATCCACCAGCGCACTGTGTGTTTTTGGTCATTGGCTATGGAACATAATGTTCATGTATTGCAATGTTTGTAATAATTACTGAAATTTCTGTAAAGATTTTGTATTTGGAATAATAAAAAATTGGTCATAAAAAACGTCACATAATTCATGTTTCTGAAAGATCACAGCAGGTTCATAGCATTTACACATCCTTACATTCAATCCTTAAAATACAACACCATCTAGTGGCAAACCCTTTGTACTGCAGTAAGAGTTCAGTACTTGCACTGAGATAGAAAATGGCATTTAATCAAACTACTTCTAAAACACTTCAGATTAAAAACTTGCTATCCAGTACAATACTTTGTTCAAGGGGAGTTTAATATAAACAACTCTCAAAACCAGCAGTGAGTGTGCCACTAACAACGTGTCTATGATAATATGTGGTGCTTATTTAAAAAAACAGTCTTTTAGTAGTCATTTAGCAGCACAAAACTGATTACAGCCATGAAGCAGAGGGAGAGGGGGAGTGTTTGGCTGCAGAGGGAGAGGGGGAGGGCAGTGTTGGGGTGCAGAGGAGAGGAGAGGGCAGTGTTGGGGCACAGAGGAGAGGGCAGTGTTGGGGTGCAGAGAGAGATAGAGTGTTGGGTACAGAGGGAGGGGCAGTGTTGGGGTGCAGAGGGAGAGGGGCAGTGTTGGGGCACAGAGGGAGAGGGGCAGTGTTGGGGTTCAGAGGAGATGGGCAGTGTTGGGGTGCAGAGGGAGAGGGGCAGTGTTGGGGTGCAGAGAGGGGCAGCGTTGGGGCGCAGAGGGAGAGGGGCAGTGTTGGGGTGCAGAGGGAGAGGGGCAGTGTTGGGGTGCAGAGAGAGAGGGGCAGCGTTGGGGCGAGAGGGAGAGGGAGAGGGGCAGTGTTGGGGCGCAGAGGGAGAGGGAGAGGGGCAGTGTTGGGGTGCAGAGGGAGAGGGAGAGGGGCAGTGTTGGGGCGCAGAGGGAGAGGGAGAGAGGCAGTGTTGGGGCGCAGAGGGAGAGGGAGAGAGGCAGCGTTGGGGCGCAGAGGGAGAGGGGCAGTGTTGGGGTGCAGAGAGAGAGGGGCAGCGTTGGGGTGCAGAGGAGAGGGGCAGCGTTGGGCGCAGAGGGAGAGGGGCAGTGTTGGGGTACAGAGGAGAGGGGCAGTGTTGGGTGCAGAGGAGAGGGGCAGTGTTGGGGTACAGAGGAGAGGGCAGTGTTGGGGCGCAGAGGAGAGGGGCAGTGTTGGGGCGCAGAGGGAGAGGGAGAGGGGCAGTGTTGGGGCGCAGAGGGAGAGGGAGAGGGGCAGTGTTGGGGTGCAGAGGGAGAGGAGAGGGCAGTGTTGGGGTGCAGAGGGAGAGGGGCAGTGTTGGGGTGCAGAGGGAGAGGGGCAGTGTTGGGGTGCAGAGGGAGAGGGAGAGGGGCAGTGTTGGGGCGCAGAGGGAGAGGGAGAGGGGCAGTGTTGGGGCGCAGAGGGAGAGGGACAGAGGCAGTGTTGGGGTGTCTCCTGTTTGAGGCGCCCTGCTCCCTCAGGGTGGGAAAGCGCAGCATCATGGCATTGCTGGGATTCCTGCACCCAGAGCCTCCTGACCGTCACCATACCGCCTATTTATAACCCACACCCCTTATAGCCCCGTCTACTGCTGCTTCTGCCCTCCCCCTCTATCCCTCTCTCTGTCTCTCTACCTCTCTATCGCTCCCTCTCTCTCTGCCTCTCTATCACTCCATCTCTCCACCTCTCTATCGCTCCCTCTCTCTCTACCTCCCTATCGCTCCCTCTCTCTGCCTCTCTATCGCTCCCTCTCTCTCTGCCTCTCTATCACTCCCTCTCTCTACCTCTCTATCGCTCCCTCCCCCTCTACCTCCCTATCGCTCCCTCTCTCTCTACCTCTCTATCGCTCCCTCTCTCTCTGCCTCTCTATCACTCCCTCTCTCTACCTCTCTATCGCTCCCTCTCTCTCTGCCTCTCTATCACTCCCTCTCTCTACCTCTCTCTCTGTCTCTCTACCTCCCTATCGCTCCCTCTCTCTCTGCCTCTCTATCACTCCCTCTCTCTACCTCTCTCTCTGTCTCTCTACCTCCCTATCGCTCCCTCTCTCTCTGCCTCTCTATCACTCCCTCTCTCTACCTCTCTATCGATCCCTCTCTCTCTGCCTCTATCCCTCTCTGTCTCTCTATCGCTCCCTCCCCCTCTACCTCTCTATCCCTCCCTCTCCCTCTGCCTCTCTATCACTCCCTCTCTCTACCTCTCTATCGCTCCCTCTCTCTCTGCCTCAATCCCTCTCTATCGCTCCCTCCCTCTCTCCCTCTGTATGTCTGCATTTGTTGCTCTCCTCTCTCTCATTCCCCCTCCTCTCTCTCTCTCTCTGTCATCCATCTCCAGCTGCTCAGCACTCTTTCATACATACCTGAAGCCTGCCTCCAGTCTACAGTCACATGACTACAGTCTGAGTTAGTATGTGTGTGAGTGTGAGTGACAGTGTGTGTGTGAGTGTGTGTGTGTGTTCTGCAGTACACTGACTCCCCTGTTTTTTCAAGGATAATGCCACAAAGCTACCTGTATGTTTTTCACTCTTAAGACATTCAGAAAGCAGGCCTGATCAGAAGCTCACAGAAGGCCCAAAGCCGGGAGTCGGAAGTGATCTTCAGAGAGGGGGTGGAGAGGCCGGGCCCCACGCGCTGCCGCTCTGGGCTAAATATAGAGGCCATGTGTACGGCCTCGCCATACCGAACCCCCACCTGGCCAAAGAGCCATAAAGGAGGCATAGCTCCAGCACAGCTAAAGGACACATCCAAAGCAGGCTTCAGCACACTGCCATGAATACCCACCTCCTCCAGGAACCTGAGAGCCAGGCCAGCAAACCAGGCACTGCCACTGCACAGAGAGCTCAGCTCCAGAGCCAGAATAAACCAGGTTACAGTGCGGCACTGCAGCACCAGAGCCAGAATAAACCAGGTTACAGTGCGGCACTGCAGCTCCAGAGCCAGAATAAACCAGGTTACAGTGCGGCACTGCAGCACCAGAGCCAGAATAAACCAGGTTACAGTGCGGCACTGCAGCACCAGAGCCAGAATAAACCAGGTTACAGTGCGGCACTGCAGCTCCAGAGCCAGAACAAACCAGGTTACAGTGCGCTGCGCACTGACCAGAATAACCAGTTACAGGCATGAGCCAACGAATAAACCAGGTTACAGTGCGGCACTGCAGCACCAGAGCCAGAATAAACCAGGTTACAGTGCGGCACTGCAGCACAGAGCCAGATAAACCAGTTACAGTGCCACTGCAGCACCAGAGCCAGAATAAACCAGGTTACAGTGCGGCACTGCAGCACCAGAACCAGAATAAACCAGGTTACAGTGCGGCACTGCAGCACCAGAACCAGAATAAACCAGGTTACAGTGCGGCACTGCAGCACCAGAACCAGAATAAACCAGGTTACAGTGCGGCACTGCAGCACCAGAACCAGAAATAAACCAGGTTACAGTGCGCATGCGCCGAGCAGACAACCAGTTCGGCACGCACCAGAACCAGAATAAACCAGGTACAGTGCGGCACTGCAGCACCAGAACCAGAATAAACCAGGTTACAGTGCGCACGCAGCTCCAGCAACAAACCAGTAAGTGCGCAGCAGCACCAGAACCAGAATAAACAGTACGGGCGGTTCGCACCGACCAGCGGTGGGGGGTTCCCAGTGACCCTGCACTCCAGCCGGATGGGGCTCCCTTCGGCCACCTCCTGGCTCTTCAGCTTCTGGGAGAAACGGGGCGGGGCCACAGGCTCCTCCCCTGCAGTGGGCGGGGCCAGCCGCTCAGCGTCGCGCGGGCCCTTGGGGGACAGGTAGCCACTGTCGGGGGAGGACGTTTCCTCGTCGCCATGGTGATCAGGGTTGCCGGGGCCCTTGAAGATGGAGGACAGCTCCTCGATGAAGGTGGCCGCGCGGCTGCAGAACTCGCTGGCGGAGGAAGCGCGCTCACTGAGCGACAGGTCCGCGTGGGCCAGCCGCGGCCCGTCCTGCTTGTACACCGCCGGGGCCATGGAGCGCTGGCACACGTGCTTCTCCCGCCCTGTGGGAGGGGCCTGGGGGGCGGGGCCAGCGGCCTGGGGCAGGTCCTTAGGGGTAGGGAGGGGTGTGGTTTGGGGCGGGTCCTGGTTTGGCTCCCCCTCCTCCTGTGCAAACGCCTCTCGGGCCAGGTCCAGGCTGCGGTCAATCTCATCCTGGCTCAGGAAGGACGACAGCTCAGGAAACCCCTCCCCCTCGGCACCGTCCGCCGCCTGCGGCAGCGAATCCAGGTACAGCTCCCCATCCGCCCAGGCTTGTGAGAACGCCCCGTCCCCCTGCCCTGGACACGCCTCCTTCAGCATCAGAGAGAGGGGGAGCGCCTGATCACAGCTCCCGTCCTGCATCCTGGAACACACACACACACACGCACACACACACGCGCACGCACGCACACGCGCACGCACACACACACACGCACGCATGCACACGCACACACACACGCACGCACACACACGCACATAAACACACAGACACATACATGTGCACACACACGCACATACACACACAGACACACGCGCACGTACGCACACACACACACACACACACGCACGCACACGCACACACACACAGGGTTTAAATCAACAGGAGGTGAACACACAAACATATACTTTCCGAAGGCGAGCTGGCCCTCCCTGAACATTGGTTCCTGTTTTTGTAGAAAGCACTTCTCCAAAAGCTACCTCCTTATATCACATGTCTCATTGGCTGGAGAGCAGTCCCTACCAGACTCATTCCCAGGACTGGCTGATCTCCATGCGCCGCGGGTCTACTCTTTATTTTATTTATTTATTTATTTATTTATTTATTTATTTATTTAACATTCTCAGTGACACATTGAGCATGGGGCCCACATTTCTATGGTTCCATGGTACAATAAAATCAAGAACTTGAGGCTAACACTGCGAGGTCCCTGATTACGGACACAAGCTGCATATGAGGCATGCGGCTAACACTGCGAGGTCCCTGATTACGGACACAAGCTGCATATGAGGCATGCGGCTAACACTGCGAGGACCCTGATTAGACACAGTGTATGAGGAATGGGCTAACTGCACGCAGGCCCTGATTGAGGACACAAGCTGCATATGAGGAGAATGCGCTACACTGAGTTCCCTGATTACGGACTATAGTACTGCATATGAGGATGCATCTAACACGCGAAGCCTGATTACGACACAAGCTGCATATGAGCTGGCTAACATGCAAGTCCCTGTACGGACCAAAGCTGCTATTGGCATGCGTCCTAACATAGTCCCTGATTACGGACACAACATGCATATAAGGCATGCGGCTAACACTGCGAGGACCTTTATTATGACACAAGCTGCATCATGAGGACATGCGCTAACACTGCGAGGTCCTGTTACAGACAAAGCTGCATATGAGGCATGCGAGCTAAACAATGCGAGATCCTGATTGTTCGTAGAGATATATGTGGATAACATGCACAGCAGGGCTTCTGATGTGTGAAAAAGAGGTAGGCATGCCTGTATGCAGTGCATGTAATTTGCCATCTGTCATCTGCAAGTTATCCCAGCAGCTGTATTATTTGTACTGCCAGTATTTCATGTATAATCTATGCCAAGGGAAATGTCTGTAAAACACAATAATGCTATACTTGAATATAATGCAACTCTGCCTGTACAAAGGCCCTGAAACACTTTATTCCCATGAACTTTCACAATAATAATAATAATAATAATAATAATAATAATAATAATAATAATAATAATAATAATAATAATAATAACAACAACAATCATAATAATAATAATAATAATAATAATAATAATAATAAATTGTATCAGGTGCGACAATACAACACTGCAGAAGCACTTCAACTGATATGAGGTGACTTCTGAAGGAGCAATTAAATCAAAAATTCATAATTTCCTACAATATATTGAAAAGTTCACCAGGAGAACTATACATGTGCAATTTAGAAAACTGAAAAACAAAGAGGAATACAGACCGGTCTGCTTGAATCCTATGCCCACAGACTCACTCGTGCAATATTAAATGAAAATCATTCACTTTTTCAGACGAAGAAATATGGTATGTTTTATCATTCATAAAAGAGTGATAAAGGAAAATATCCACGTTTCATTACAAAAACATAAAAATAATGTTCAGAAAAAGCTGAACTATACAATAGATGCTGTCTATGCAGCCACATTCAATCCACAGAATTTACTGTGACATGCATATGAAATGTGCTTAATGTCATTTCTATTTTCAAAGTGAGTGTAAATTAATGGAATGCAATTATCTTTCCTTTTATTGCAATTCAAATATCTGTTTCGTGTCCTTAAAAGATCCTCAGTCTGATAGTGTTTGTTTACACACAGGACGTGTGTGCATGAGAGAGAGACAAAATAGAGACATAGTGTGTATGTGTGTGCATGTGTCAGTGCTGTGTTGTTGAAAGAGAGAGAGTGAGAGAGATAGAGTGACAGAGAGAGTGCGAGAGAGAGAGAGACATTCCTCCCATGCAGTGTCATGAAGACCAGCTGTTGTTATTTTTAATGTGGCTGTATTTGTCTGAGCTCAGCTCCTGGTGGAGAGCAGGCCGGATCCAAAACTCAATTATTCATGTGGAAATGATGGTCCATTCTTACCCTGAACAATACATCAGAGCAGCTTACACCTGACAGACACAGCTCACACCCAGACTGCTGCCATACTGCCCACATCTCACTGACATGATGCCTGCATTTATCACCATTATGCCTCTTCTTACTTACGCTTATTTTCAAATGTGTGTTTCACCAGTAATTACACTCAGTCATGATCATTTTCAGGAATTTAGACTCCCAAAGCCACAACTCAAACCATATATTGATTCAAAATGGAATTCTGAGCATCATTTATTTAACCCTTTGAAGAGTGGGTTTTCTGGAATCTAATCTCTAATCACATATTTGTGATCTTACACTTTAATTTAACCAGTTAATCTAACAATTTCTATAGTGTTTAAATAGTCTTCTAAGACCAAAACTACAGACCAACAGACACCAAACTGACTCACACAGGTGACCAGCACATTCATGTATGAAATGAGAATGAGACAATCACACATGCTTGGACATGTATTATACATATTATTTGTAAATAAACACCAAATACCTTCCAACATTGAATTAAATAAACAGCCTTAAAAACCTTAAAACCTTATAAAACACCATCTGACAGACATCCTCTTTCAAAGCCAATGTGAGGTCACTGTGGAGCTTAGAGAAAGGGAAATGAATAAGGAGAGGAAAGGCGGGCAGCTCTTACCTTCCAGTGTGTGGCGCGTAGCGGACGTCTCCAGCTTAAGATGGGTGAGTGTAAGGGCTGAGAGCAGCAGACTGAGGCTTTGGGCAGCGGCTGCTCGGGCTGCTCTGAGTGAGCCGGGGCCATCTGTCCCACACACCGCCTCTCTGAGTGGCAGCTATATTTGGAGCGTGCTCATGTTTCAGTCCTAGCACAGGGCAGGAATACACCACACACACGCCTGGCCTCCCAGCACTCTCACACACACACACACACACACACACACACATTCACACTCACTCTCTCACACACACACACTCACTCTCTCTCTCACACTCACTCTCACACACACACGCACGCGCACACACACTCACTCTCTCTCTTACATACACTCACTCACACATACTCACCCTCTCTCACACACACACACACACACTCACTCTCACCTACTCACCCTCTCTCACACACACACTCAATCTCTCTCACACACACTCACACTCTCTCTCACACACACTCTCTCTCTCTCTCACATACACTCACTCACTCTCTCTCACACATACACACACTCACTCTCTCTCACACATACTCACACACACACATAAATACACACACACACACACTGACACTCTCACACTCACACACACACACACACACACACACACACACAGACACACGCCATGAAAGATTAATGTGATTATACTGTACATGCTCTGCGGGGGGAATGCAGACAGTAGAGCCTGATACACTGAGCTCAGAACTGTCTCCATGGTTTGCATCATAGCCACGCCCCAGGATCAGCTGAATCAGTGGGCTACTTCTGTCCCCAACACAGCTAAACAGCACACCTTACAGCACTCACAGCATATGGCTGTGAGAGGGAGGTTCTGTATGTGATGTGAGATGGAGGTTCTGTATGTGATGTGAGATGGAGGTTCTGTATGTGATGTGAGATGGAGGTTCTGTAAGTGATGTGACAGGTGGAGGTTCTGTATGTAATGTGAGGTGGAGGTTCTGTATGTGATGTGAGATGGAGTTTCTGTATGTAATGTGAGATGGAGGTTCTGTATGTGATGTGAGATGGAGGTTCTGTATGTGATGTGAGATGGAGGTTCTGTATGTGATGTGAGATGGACGTTCTCTATGTGATGTGAGATGGAGTTTCTGTATGTGATGTGAGATGGACGTTCTCTATGTGATGTGAGATGGAGTTTCTGCATGTGATGTGAGATGGAAGTTCTGTAAGTGATGCGACAGGTGGAGGTTCTGTATGTAATGTGAGGTGGAGGTTCTGTATGTGATGTGAGATGGAGTTTCTGTATGTGATGTGAGATGGAGGTTCTGTATGTGATGTGAGATGGATGTTCTCTATGTGATGTGAGATGGAGTTTCTGTATGTGATGTGAGATGGACGTTCTCTATGTGATGTGAGATGGAGTTTCTGTATGTGATGTGAGATGGAAGTTCTGTAAGTGATGCGACAGGTGGAGGTTCTGTATGTAATGTGAGGTGGAGGTTCTGTATGTGATGTGAGATGGAGTTTCTGTATGTGATGTGAGATGGAGGTTCTGTATGTGATGTGAGATGGACGTTCTCTATGTGATGTGAGATGGAGTTTCTGTATGTGATGTGAGATGGACGTTCTCTATGTGATGTGAGATGGAGTTTCTGTATGTGATGTGAGATGGAGGTTCTGTAAGTGATGTGACAGGTGGAGGTTCTGTATGTAATGTGAGGTGGAGGTTCTGTATGTGATGTGAGATGGAGTTTCTGTATGTAATGTGAGGTGGAGGTTCTGTATGTAATGTGAGATGGAGGTTCTGTATGTGATGTGAGATGGACGTTCCCTATATGATGTGAGATGGAGTTTCTGTATGTGATGTGAGATGGATGTTCTGTATGTGATGTGACAGATGGAGGTTCTGTATGTGGTGTTACAGATGGAGGTTCTGTATGTGATGTGAGATGGAGGTTCTGTATGTGATGTGACAGACAGAGGTTCTGTATATGATGTGACCCTCAGATCAGCATACAGCACTAGGCCTCCATCTTCCCTCTTTCAGCCACAAAACAAGGGTCAGGACAAAAAGAGCAAAGTGTGAAAGAACGCAGGCATGAAGTGAGCCGCGTCACCAAGGCTATTTTTGGGGTCCTTATCCCAGGGAGCAGAAGTACTGACAGCACACACAGCTATTCTGGAGCTCAACAATCTACTGATTAGACGCTGTGCTGGTGACAGAGCATTCTGGAATGTTCCACTGGGGTGAATCTGTCACATCCGCCCACATTAACCCCTTCCCATGGCTACTTTATGGCACTGCGTACCCCTAGATGATCGCCCGCTACTTAGTGATTGAGTGATCCGTGTGGTTTGGAGCCTGTTTATTTACATGAACTATCTTGTTGTTTAGTCTACTGGTGCTGCAGTGGTTATAACTGGCCACCATGAATAGCCACCAGCTCTGTAAGCTCCCAGACCAAATGGGACACCATTAATCAAAAACAGTGCTTAACAATGTGCAAAAAAAGGGGTACAAATCCTGCTTAAAATGACAGGCAACTGTCTTGCTAACTTTTTTGACGAAAAAAAAAAAAAAAAACTTGCAGTTGATTCACATGTCTGCTTCAGCGGCAGCAATGCCCCTGGTATATTACTAAACAAAATTCAAGAACACAGAAACAATACAGATTGAGAAGTCCTGAAATGCAACCAGAAAAAAGTTTTGGTTTACGCTCGTTTGAAATGTCCCTTTCGCCTCCCCGTTGTGTGGATTTCATTGGGCACTCCATTTTAACGGCGATTGGTGGAGCAAAATAATCATTCACGCTATGGCGGCGCGCACAAAAACGCCTGACATAAAATATTTTGGACATGCATTGGCCTAGTTTTCATCAGATGTGAACAGATCAATGTTAAGTGACTACTTGAAAGAAAATCACACTTTTTCACGGAATACGCAAAGTGCAAGACATTCTCACAGACAAACACTTGGCTACCAATAACGGTATGTTGATAGCTAACCAAAGTTAGCCAGCTAGCAGTTGTGGTAGACTGATGGTAGTTGTGCTGATTTTCTCTAGTAGTCTGGGTAGCTACTACGTTAGCTGTCAGTCTGCCTGATGTGATAGCTGAGCAACTAGCTATGTTTTAAAGATTGATGTACTTTCAGATATATATGGTGCCATTTGCTAACTGTACTGGGTTTATGAAAATGAAACAACAGCTGACTCTAACTGCCATGAAAAATATGAGCATGCTGGATAAATTAGAAACGTTAGCTAGCTTGTTCCAGAAATTATCTCCAGTTTAACGGTAACGGTTAAACTGACACCCAAACTGAAACACTTGGCTAACTTCGCTAGGTACCACAAACGTAATTAGCGAACCAAGCAGTTGTAGGCAACACCACCTTACCCAGGGCTAGACGAACATTTTTTCCATGTGTTCCTGAAAACTGTTTTATACTTGTGCGGAGTACACGTAAAAATACTCCAAAGTTAACACATGTAGGAGCAAACTAATGCAACTAAATTAGTAGGTGTGCTCCTAAATAGTTTTTCCAGTTAGCACGCGTCACTTTTCAGGACCAAATGCTCCTAAAACGGGAGCACGAAAATTATAAAACGGGGCTAGGCAGTGAAAATTATGACTAACGCTAACGGTAAGTTGGCTAATAAATTTAATTGTGTTTTAGTCCTCAGATATGCCTGCCTTCCGCCAAGTTGGGGAAAAGCAGTTACCCAACCCCATATTGTTTATGGTGTGGTCACCGAAGAGGGACTTAATCGCTCTCGCAAACAAAGCTGGTGAGGTGAGCAGCACGTCTCGTTGTCGACACGCCAACCATGGATTATTATAAGTATGAATAGGTAATGTTATGATAAACGATGTGAGCAGATGTAAGAGCGCTTATCCAGTATTATCGATAATGTGTTCCGTGGTTAAATACTTTACGGCACACCCAAACCGAAACACTGATATAACTTACGGTAACGTAATTTACCTGTGACGCTGCAACAGCTTTTCGCATAAGACTGCATCGTGTAGGCCTACAAATGTGTTGACTTCTTAGGTTGTGTCCAAGGATGGATATATAATTTGAACGCAAAAATGATGACAAAATGTTGATTTGTCGTGGTCTATTGCCGTTGGTATCTCAGTTCAGGTTACAGCTGTTAACGTTTTCTATTTTGAATGGTTAACGGTCTTTCGCGCCCTGTCACCACAGCTGCTCCTGCACCGTCTCGCGAACTTCCAGCGCGTGTGGAGTTTGGCGCTCAATGAGACCACGGGGAAGGAGATCACGTCACTGGCATGGAGACCCGACGGCAAAAGTGAGATTTGCACGGTCAACGCTGAAAAAAGGCACCGCTGTCATGCCGCTTTGGATAGTTTGTTTTGGTTTTAAGACAGCTGTCCCAGGCCGATTGAGGTAGTTGGTTGACTTACATGATGTTTTCAGTTTTAGGCAAGATATTTCACCCTATTGAACATTCAGATTAAGCCCCTTGCTGACTTGAACAATAGTGTCAGTTTTAAGCAGGACAGCAGCAATGACCCTGTTAGTCCTTTACAAAAACAAACATGGGAAATTATTTTCTCTGTCAATCTGAAAGAAATGCACAGCGCAAATGGCATGGCTGATGTTTGCTGTGTGGGTTTTGTATAGCCAATTACAGGTTTAATTTTCAAATATTTATTTAATAAATGTAGTCTCAGACTCCCAGTTCAAAAGTGTAATAATTTGTGAGGTCAGTTAACTGTGCCAGTCCAATGCTGTGTTAGGAAGACTAGTCCCTTTTTACCTCACCCTCCCCTACACTCTTCAGCTCACAGGTGTGTTTGGGTCATCCGGCTGGCAGGGTTGGTTTTTCCATTTCCTTTTTAAGCTAGCATTTGTACTTGAACATTGCAGTTCACGAGAGGGCTGTGGGCTTGCCTGTATTTCTCAGGTCATAAGCATCTGGCTCGGGCCTGCTGGAATTGCCATTTCATCGATGCCATTTTCTGTTTTATGGCTTCCATTTTGTCCAGTTCTGGCCTTCGGTGTGGGGGACAAGAAGCTGGTTGTCCTTTGCGATGCGGAGAAGGCCGAGGTGCTGCACACCTTCCCTGTGGAGAACCCAGTCACCTGCATGCACTGGGTGGACGTCCTGGAGGAGAGCAGGTCTCTGGCCGAAGCACAGGAAGTGGGGGGTAGTACGCAGGAAGTGGGATGACACACAGGAATTGACGTGGCACAGGGGAATAGTAGCTGATGCACACACATGCACCTAACCCAACCCTCCGACTGCCAGACAATCGGTCTTACCTCCTGAGCTATGTCGCCCCGTATAATATAATCGGCATAACCAAAGTGCTATGCATGCATCACACTGGGTGTTCAGTGTGCTCGTGCTTAGTGTCTGTCACTACCTTTTCTGTGTTTCAGCGTCCTTACATCCTTTTATAACTCTGAAGATGAGTCCAACCTGTTCCTCCCCAAATTACCCACACTTCCAAAGAGGTAAGCACCCTCTCCCTCTGCATTTTGATTGAAGCCCTGCATTTCTCACACAGACTCTGTGCTCTCCTGTTACTGTTATTCTGTTGTCATTTGAATTCACTTTTTTTATGTTTTCTGCCCCTTCACAGCTACAGCACAACATCAAAGATATTCAGGTGAGTGTGTCGCCTGCTCTGTACCCCAGGTGTGGAATCTCGGGTCTCTGCAGTGTGCACTGGTGCCCCTGGTAACCTGCTGAGACCGTTAAGCATTAGCTTGGAGAGTTCCTTTCTGAGTGTAAAATGACCTCTGTCTGTCGGTCTGTCTGTCTGTCTGTCTGTCGGTCTGTTTGATTGCCTGTCGGTCTTTTTGTCCGTCAGTGAGGAGAAGTCGGACGAGATCATGAATCTTCTTGGTGAAGTCCGGTGAGTCACAGTGAGAACAGCTGGCGTCTCTGCCTCTGTTGGTAATGCACTCGATATGAGTCGCTCATGTTTTTTGTTTATTTTTGTTGGATGGCGTGTTATTTCAGTAAACAGAATGAAGTCGGCTTTGAACAGGCTCAGCTGTTTGCTCTCTGAAGGCGGACTCATACTCCACGGGTGTAGGAGGAGGGAGGTTTATGCTCAGATGCTCAGGTGCTGTTTGGTTGTCTGCAGACTGAACGTCCTGGTGCTGGGAGGGGACTCTGGCTTTGTGGAGCTGTACGCGTACGGAATGTACCGGATTGCCTCGCTGACTGGAGTAAGAGCCGCCAATCGCTGTGCAGAGTCTGAGCAGGGCGTGGCTCTGTGTAAGCTCCTCCCCCTCCCCATCCCCTAGCACTGTGCGGTGTCTGAGCAGGGCGTGGCTCTGTGTAAGCTCCTCCCCCTCCCCATCCCCATCCCCTAGCGCTGTGCGGTGTCTGAGCAGGGCGTGGCTCTGTGTAAGCTCCTCCCCATCCCCTAGCGCTGTGCGGTGTCTGAGCAGGGCGTGGCTCTGTGTAAGCTCCTCCCCATCCCCTAGCGCTGTGCGGTGTCTGAGCAGGGCGTGGCTCTGTGTAAGCTCCTCCCCATCCCCTAGCGCTGTGCGGTGTCTGAGCAGGGCGTGGCTCTGTGTAAGCTCCTCCCCCTCCCCATCCCCTAGCGCTGTGCGGTGTCTGAGCAGGGCGTGGCTCTGTGTAAGCTCCTCCCCCTCCCCATCCCCTAGCGCTGTGCGGTGTCTGAGCAGGGCGTGGCTCTGTGTAAGCTCCTCCCCCTCCCCATCCCCATCCCCTAGCGCTGTGCGGTGTCTGAGCAGGGCGTGGCTCTGTGTAAGCTCCTCCCCCTCCTGCTCCCCTAGGTGCTGGGGACCTGCCGCAGCCTGTGCCTCTCCAGCGACCTGAAGTCCCTGTCCATCATCTCTGAGGTCACGTCCACCAGCCACCAGCCCCAGATCAGCTACGTCCAGGTGAGACACACTGTGGAGCGCACAGATGTGTCAGCATTACAGTCTGGACCTGCACACGTCTGACTGAATGCTGGGTCAGCATTACAGTCTGGACCTGCACACGTCTGACTGAATGCTGGGTCAGCATTACAGTCTGGACCTGCACACGTCTGACTGAACGCTGGGTCAGCATTACAGTCTGGACCTGCACACGTCTGACTGAACGCTGGGTCAGTGTTAAGGTCTGGATGTGCAGGTCTGACTGAACGCTGGGTCAGTGTTAAGGTCTGGATGTGCAGGTCTGACTGAACGCTGGGTCAGTGTTAAGGTCTGGATGTGCAGGTCTGACTGAACGCTGGGTCAGTGTTAAGGTCTGGATGTGCAGGTCTGACTGAACGCTGGGTCAGTGTTAAGGTCTGGATGTGCAGGTCTGACTGAACGCTGGGTCAGTGTTAAGGTCTGGATGTGCAGGTCTGACTGAACGCTGGGTCAGTGTTAAGGTCTGGATGTGCAGGTCTGACTGAACGCTGGGTCAGTGTTAATGTCTGGATGTGCAGGTCTGACTGAACGCTGGGTCAGTGTTAAGGTCTGGATGTGCAGGTCTGACTGAACGCTGGGTCAGTGTTAAGGTCTGGATGTGCAGGTCTGACTGAACGCTGGGTCAGTGTTAATGTCTGGATGTGCAGGTCTGACTGAACGCTGGGTCAGTGTTAAGGTCTGGATGTGCAGGTCTGACTGAACGCTGGGTCAGTGTTAAGGTCTGGATGTGCAGGTCTGACTGAACGCTGGGTCAGTGTTAATGTCTGGATGTGCAGGTCTGACTGAAATCAAGGTCTTATTCAGAGTGGTTCCTTTAAAGCCAAAACGTCTAAGACAGGGGGCGGGGAGGGAGGGGGGGTGATTTAATGCCAGGACTAGCCCACCTAGTGCCCATTGAAACATGTCTCCACATAGTGAAGTTGCCATGGAGACGTGTCATCTCTTGCAGCTGGATACGGGTCTGCTGTCTGACTGTCTGGCCGAGGTGACCAGGATGGCCCGCAAGTTCACCCACATCTCCACACTGCTGCAGGTGAGGTCCCACCAAACACACCGCTCAGGTAAAGCTCCACACTGCTGCAGGTGAGGTCCCACCAAACACACCGCTCAGGTAAAGCTCCACACTGCTGCAGGTGAGCCCTGCACCAAACACACCACTCAGGTAAAGCTCCACACTGCTGCAGGTGAGGTCCCACCAAACACACCGCTCAGGTAAAGCTCCACACTGCTACAGGTGAGGTCCCACCAAACACACCGCTCAGGTAAAGCTCCACACTGCTGCAGGTGAGGTCCCACCAAACACACCGCTCAGGTAAAGCTCCACACTGCTGCAGGTAAGGCCCCCGCTCTCAGGTGTAGGGTAAGCTCTGGTCCTCTGCAACATGGGAGGGAGGGGAGGCTGTTGCCAGGGAGATTAGAAGTGGTGTGATGTAGTAAGGATGAGAGGTGATGCGATGATAGCATGGGGATGAGAGGTGATGTTATGTTGCCATGGGGATGGCAGGCGCTGTGCTGTTGCCATGGAGGTGATGTCATGTGCTTTCCTCCCTCAGTACCTGCGGCTGTCCCTCACCTGCATGTGCGAGGCCTGGGAGGACATCCTGATGCAGATGGACCTGCGCCTCACCAAGTTCGTCCAGGTCAGGGGTCACACAGCACTGCACCTGCGCCTCACCAAGTTCATCCAGGTCAGGGGTCAGGGGTCACACAGCACTGTCCCTGTTCAGATTTAAACGGGCTGCTCAAATGGAGTTCACATTCACATTTTACATTTAGGATTAGGTTCTTACACACAGTCGGTTTACACTACTGCTTAATTACTGAAGCAGTACAGCTTGAGTATCTTACTTACAAGATGCAGACATAGAACCTGTGAGTCCTGAGCCCAGATCCCTGAGAGTTACACTGCACTGGAGCAGTCCTGCAGTATTACAAACCGTCTGACTGCACTGGGGCACCAGGGCATCAGAACACTGGTGAATCAGGGCATCAGAACACCGGGGCATCAGGGCATCAGAACACCGGGGCATCAGGGCATCAGAACACTGGGGCATCAGGGCATCAGAACACCGGGGCATCGGCATCAGAACACTGGGGCACCAGGGCATCAGAACACCGGGGCATCAGAACACTGGGGCATCAGAGCATCAGAACACTGGGGCATCAGGGCATCAGAACACTGGGGCATCAGAGCATCAGAACACCGGGGCATCAGGGCATCAGAACACTGGGGCATCAGGGCATCAGAACATTGGGGCATCAAAACACTGGGGCATCAGAGAATCAGAACACTGGGGCATCAGGGCATCAGAACACCGGGGCATCAGGGCATCAGAACACTGGGGCATCAAAGCATCAGAGCTCCAGGGCTGCAGGGCTCCAGGGCAGCAGGGTACATGTTATCAGGGCATTGGTTCTACCTGTACAGCAGCAGCCTGCAGCTACATCTACCTCCCTTAGCATGCACAGGAAGGGTGGAGTTTGCAGGTCTGCATGTCTGCATGATTTTGGGTAATTTTCAGGTCCCCATGTTTTTGGTGAATCTGTCTGTCTCAGGAGAAGAACACCAGCACACAGGTGCAGGATGAGTTCCTGGAGCTCCTGCTGTGGGGGAAGTCCAGGTGAGTGAGAGATGTGCAGCGTGCGCCTACCTCACACCTGGAGGAGTGCTACCTGTCTCTACAGAAGGAGATGACGTTTTACTGTTCATAGCAGAAGATTGCACTGTGAACCGGTTTTCCTAAAGCTGCAATAACACAGTGTGTCCTCTAGATGGAGTGAAGAGTCAGAACACAGGTCTGATTCACCCCAGCCTGAAAGTAGCTGGGAAACTGCATTCCAGTTGCAGGAGATCACAAATGTGCAAATAATGTTTATCATAGAACTTTTGAAATTGGTCATTTAAGTTTCGTAGAAATTAAATAAAATCATATCTAGAGGTGTGGCGCAGATTAGGTACAGTATGTGTGTATATTTTAAATAAAATGTGTTTCTGTGCCTAGTCCTGAACTGCAGGCTCTTCTGATGAACCAGCTGACTGTGAAGGTGAGACATCACCTGTTAAGGAACACAGACAGTTAAAGTACTCAGTTTAAGTACAGTGTCTGTTAGAGTATAGCTATTAGCATTCTATCTGTAGAGTATACCTGTTATAGCACTGTTAGCATTCTATCTGTAGAATATAGCTGTTAGCACTGTTAGCGTTATGCCTGTAGAGTATAGCTGTTAGTACTGTAGAGTACTGCCTGTAGCGGACTGTAAGAAGCTGTTAGCACTGTTAGGTTAGTTAGTATACTTGCCTGTAGCTATCCAGAGTAAGCTTGTGATCAGCGTACCTGCAGAGAGTACACAAAACCTGTGATACTGTCCACTGTGTGTGAGTTCGAGCCTGCTGCAGAGTACACAACCTACATGTCTGATACCTGTCTCACCTGTTGTGAAGTTTCAGCCACCTGCAGAGGTACACACACCTGTCTGATACCTGTCTCACCTGTGTGTGAGTTCAGCCTCCTGCAGAGGTACACACACCTGTCTGATACCTGTCTCACCTGTGTGTGAGTTCAGCCTCCTGCAGAGGTACACACACCTGTCTGATACCTGTCTCACCTGTGTGTGAGTTCAGCCTCCTGCAGAGGTACACACACCTGCCTGATACCTGTCTCACCGACCACCCCGCCTCATCTGTCCCCCCCCTACCCCCCCAGTGGCTCAGAAGCGCTGCTGTACCACCTGAGTGAGGTGAGGGGGATGTCACTATGGAAACAGAAGTTTCAGCCCCTTGGCCTGGATTCGGCAGCAATAGAAGGTATTTCCATCAGGACTTATTGTGACCCGTGCAGCGAATGCAGTCAGTACTCTTATACTGATACCTCATACCAGAACATGTAGTGCTTGCCACTTATAATAGAACTTAAATCATGACGAAAAAAAATACTAATTCACTTTCTTACTTTATTTCTGTTAAAGATGCCATTACTGCTGTGGGGTCTTTCACACTGAAGGCCAATGAACTTCTGCAGTGAGTACTCCCACCGAAATGCAATGTGGGAAATGGGAAAGATTTACTAATGCGGCTAATAGCTACCAGCTCCCAGAGCATATTTCACCCCTGCTTCCTGTTTCCTGTTTCCTGTTTGTGCTGCAGGGTCATAGACAGGAGCATGAAAAACTTCAAGGCGTTCTTCCGCTGGCTGTATGTGGGTAAGCTGGGGGGATAGGTGTGTGCAGGTAACCGGGGGAGGGGTTAGGTGTGTGCAGGTAACCGGGGGAGGGGTTAGGTGTGTGCAGGTAACCGGGGGAGGGGTTAGGTGTGTGCAGGTAACCGGGGGAGGGGTTAGGTGTGTGCAGGTAACCGGGGGAGGGGTTTGGTCTGTGCAGGTAGACACAGGTGACTCTGTGTCCTTTTCATTACAGCAATGCTGCGCATGTCAGAAGACCATGTGCCCCCAGAACTGAACAAGGTGAGCAGCAGTGTGGAGCAGTGGTTAGAGTAGCAGTGTGGAGTAGTGATCAGAGCAGCGGTGTGGAGCAGTGATCAGAGCAGCAGTTGTTAGGGCAGTGGTTAGAGCAGCAGTGTGGAGCAGTGGTCAGAGCAGCAGTGTGGAGCAGTGGTCAGAGCAGCAGTGTGGAGCAGTGGTTAGAGCAGCAGTGGGGACCAGTGATCAGAGCAGCTGTATGGAGCACTGATCAGAGCAGCAGTGTGGAGCAGCGGTCAGAGCAGCAGTGTGGAGCAGTAGTCAGAGCAGCAACGTGGAGCAGTATTTAGAGCAGCAGTGTGGAGCAGTGGTCAGAGCAGCAGTTTTGGGCAGTGGTCAGAGCTGCAGTGTGTCCTACATCAAACGGTAAAAAAACGATTAGTTGGTTTCAGACAGCAACTAGTCAATGGTCAGAAATGTGACATCACTAGTATACATACTAATATACTACATCCCTTTGCTTGTGATACATTCCTACAATCGCACAACTTCACACATTAATTTTACAGAATATTTGATGGAAAATATTTCAGATAAAGTAATTCTATAAATATGAGGTTTGATGGTATATCTGCTGTAGATTGCTGTGTTTGTTTCCTGTTTAGATGACCCAGAAGGACATCTCTTTTGTGGCAGATTTCCTGTCTGAGCACTTCAGTGAGGTAAGCGCAGAAGCCGTTGTGATGGAAACTGACTCCGCCTGTTTCTCTGAGTAACAGTCTCTCCCTCCTCTGACAGAATGAGGAGCTGTTTGATCGGAAAGGAAAGTACTTCAACGTGGAGCGGGTTGGCCAGGTGAGGGTGTGTGTGTGTGTGTGTGTGTATGCGCGTGTGTGCGTGTGCGTGTGTGTGTATCTCACTGGACATCTCTGTTGTTGCAGTATCTTAAGGATGAAGATGAGGACCTAGTTTCCCCACCAAACACCAGTGGGAACCAATGGCTCAGCTTCCTGCAGGAGAGCACACACCTGAAAGGTACACACACATACACACAGACAGTCACACACACACACACACACACACACACAAAATACAAACACACATACACAGTCACACACTCTCTCACACACACACGCACATACTCACACTCACACACACATACATTTAAAAAAGCATGTGACCCACTAATTTTGGGTTTCACCATGTTTCAGTTGCTTTACTACAAAAACAATTTAACTGTTACAGTGCACTTTACTTGATGGATTGATCAAAGGATTTTTTATGACTGAGTTAGGGGTTGGTTGATTGTTTGATTGACAGAATCTCTGTCCTATCCAGACAGTCCCCTGCTGTTCCCCACCTACCCCCAGAAGTCCCTGCACTTTGTGAAGAGGATGATGGAGGGCGCCATTGAGCTGTGTCTGCAGAAGCCTGCGGTTAGAGACGATTACACCTGCAGGACTACAGACACACACACTACAACACACACCTGACACACGCTCACAACCTACACAAACACAAACACACACACCTTACACACACTCACGCTCATAACAACATTCCCCCACAGCACTCCATTACACAGAAATCCACTCTGGTCATTTCCCCCCCGGTGCCCAGAACTCCATTACACAGAAATCTGCTCTGCTTATTTCCCCCCAGTGCTCAGAACTCCATTACCCAGAAATCTGCTCTGCTCATTTCCCCCCAGCGCTCAGAACTCCATTACCCAGAAATCTGCTCTGTCACCATTTGATAGAGATTGATGGACACTAGACTGTCTGTGTGTCTGTTGAACAACTGAATCTTTGTTCTGTGTTTGCAGGAGATCATTGGGAAGTCTGTGAAGCAGGCGTTTTCCATGGATCTGTACACAACAGCTCAACGGTAAGGCCTGAGCTCAGCTGAATATGCAGATATAGCTCCGCCCCTTTGATGAGTATGAAGTAACTCCACCCTTCTAATGAATATGTAAATATAGCGGTCTTTCTTATGAAGTTGCAGATAACCGCACACGCTATGCTTCATATTCATGCTTGCTATCGGTTCATAGATGGTGTTTGTGCCTGTTTTCATTTGTAGGTCAGAAGACACTCCAAGGCTTTTTGAGTTGCCTGCACTGTAAGTAAAATAATGGTATCTAGAAGGTAGTGGATTGGTTTTTTTGCACTGTCTGACAATGTCTGTTAGCACTGTTCATGTTCAACAACATTGTAAGGAATTAGTGAAGTGACCACTCCAGATCAGTAATATCTCAGCAATGACTCAAAAATCCAAGATCAAATTTTCTGGAGGTGTTGACAACATTGTAACCTAACTTTGGGGAAAAAATGTATTTGCAAATAAATTTGAAGATGAAATCTCTCATAACTTTGTTACCTTTAATTTTGTGATAAATACTGTACATATGATAGAGCATAGAAAATACCTGGAAAATCCCTTTAAAATGATATAAGAACAATTTCTCTATGATGTATAGTAAGGTAGCTATGGCGAGTCAAAGTCATGGAGTCGTGATAATTTCCCCAAAATTTGTTAGCGCATATTTCCCTTAATAATGAGACAAGTGTAATTTCGGTTTCAGGGATTTCTTATAAGACCAAATAGTCTTGCCAAATCTAATTAAAATCTGTGATGATGTGGTCCAAAAGTGTGTTGAATTGACCTGGACTTACAGTTCTGCAGGGATGTGACTGCAGTGCTGGTTCTGCAGGGATGTGACTGTAGTGCTGGTTCTGCAGGGATGTGACTGTAGTGCTGGTTCTGCAGGGATGTGACTGTAGTGCTGGTTCTGCAGGGATGTGACTGTAGTGCTGGTTCTGCAGGGATGTGACTGTAGTGCTGGTTCTGCAGGGATGTGACTGTAGTGCTGGTTCTGCAGGGATGTGACTGTAGTGCTGGTTCTGCAGGTGGAATGATAAGAAGGCCAGTATGCATTACGTGGTTTTCACCATGCCAGAGGCTTCTCCCTGCCGGCTCTACTTAATGAGAAGGAGCACTGATCCCAACAGGTACTTCTCTCTATTCCTCTTTCTCTCTCCCCCTTTTTCCTGCTTTCGTCCTCTTTCCCTGTTTCTTCCTCACTCATCAAATATTGCCGTAGCATACAAGTGGTAGTGTGAAAGTAGTGCAGATTTCCTTTCTCAGTCTCGTGTGGTATGTAAGATGTAGCCTGCAGCTGCTCTAACAGATAGTGTCTCACTGTAGCTGGATGCTTGCTGAGCCTGTTCATCCTTTTCTCAAAAGTACAACCTCAAACTTCTGCCTATGAGTCCAGTTCCGTAACTACTGTGTGTGTGCATGTGTGTGTGTGCGCGTGTGTGTGCGCGTGTGTGTGTGTGTGTGTGTGTGTGCGTGGTGGTGTGTGTGTGTGTGTGTGTGGTGTGTGTGTGCGGTGTGTGGTGTGTGTGTGTGTGTGTGTGTGTGTGTGTGTGTGTTGTGT
>NC_057936.1:67068693-67136193 GCF_018555375.3 Anguilla rostrata
GAAGGACAATGAAGTGATCAAACCTGTGACTGTGTCAGTGGGTGTTCTGGTCCTGGGAAACCCCTTGCGTCAGTAAAAACACTGTGTCCTGTTATCTTATCCATCCTGGCCTCTTATTCATTTACCTAACCCTAAAGCCCTTTGAGACTAGCATCTCTCGTTCAACAGCGGCCTGTGGCTTCCGACATGGTGTGAACGCACAAATACATCCAGCGTGCCTTCTCCATGCAGCAGAGTATCTGTGGGATTACAGCTGCGTTCTAATGTTATATTGCCTTTTATGGCTCCCGTCATCCCAAACTTGTCCTGCTGCCCAAGTTCCTTTAGGAGTGGGGGTTAGCCCTTTTAGGAGTGGGGGTTAGTTCCTTTAGGAGTGGGGGTTAGCTCCTTTAGGAGTGGGGGTTAGCTCCTTTAGGAGTGGGGTTAGTCCTTTAGGAGTGGGGTTAGCTCCTTTGGAGGGTTAGCTCCTTAGGAGTGAGGGTTAGTTCCTTTAGGAGTGGGGTTAGTTCCTTTAGGAGTGGGGTTAGCCCTTTAGGAGTGGGGTAGTTCCTTTAGGAGTGGGTTAGTTCCTTTAGGAGTGGGGGTTAGCTCCTTTAGGAGTGGGGGTTAGCTCCTTTAGGAGTGGGGGTTAGTTCCTTTAGGAGTGGGGGTTAGTTCCTTTAGGAGTGGGGTTGCCCTTTAGGAGTGGGGTTAGTTCCTTTAGGAGTGGGGGTAGTCCTTAGGAGTGGGGTTAGCTCCTTTAGGGTTAGCTCCTTTAGGAGTGGGGGTTAGCTCCTTTAGGAGTGGGGGTTAGTTCCTTTAGGAGTGGGGGTTAGCCCTTTTAGGAGTGGGGGTTAGTTCCTTTAGGAGTGGGGGTTAGTTCCTTTAGGAGTGGGGGTTAGCTGAGAGGAGTCGCCGGGGCGGGTTCGTTCAGATGCAGAACTCAGAGCAGCTCAAACCGGGCGCTGCAGTACTGTGAGTGAGGAGCAGAACTCAGAGCAGCTCAAACGGGGCGCTGCAGTACTGTGAGAGAGGAGCAGAACTCAGAGCAGCTCAAACCGGGCGCTGCAGTACTGTGAGAGAGGAGCAGAACTCAGAGCAGCTCAAACGGGGCGCTGCAGTACTGTGAGAGAGGAGCAGAACTCAGCAGCTCAAACCGGGCGCTGCAGTACTGTGAGAGAGGAGCAGAACTCAGCAGCTCAAACCGGGCGCTGCAGTACTGTGAGAGAGGAGTAGAAATGCACACTCAGGCCTGATGGGGATCTGCCAATCTTGATGGGATTTTTTCTTTTTTTGAAGTGAAGGACTTTTTTAAAGTGTTATCAGCCTAATGTTTGGTTTAAATGTAATCTAAAACAGTGTTTCTCAACCCTGGTCCTGGGGACCCACTGTATGCTGGTTTTTACCAAACGTCAATCTTTTTATCAATTAAGGTTGTTGAAAATGTGTTTAAATTCTACCATAATTTTGTGGGTAAACTTATTTTAACACAGCAGATTTTGCCAGAAATTAGACCAACACATTTATTACATTATTACATTATTACATTTATTCACACAGATCCTGTGGTGAAAAGACCCTGTGATGTGTAAATTCGTGAAGAGTTGCAGTAAGTTTGACCAGCCTGTCTTGGACCATTAGTTTGGTCAGGTTCTGAAGTTTGTCTTCAGCGATCGAGTGTTTTTAATCCCTGAAAATCAGTATAATTGTTTAAGCATTTGCTTTTCATTGGTTGAGTGTTTCCGAAAAGCACAATGATGTTAAGCAACGCGTTTAACAAAAAACAAGCAAGCTATAACGGAACAGCGGGAGGTGTGGCATACGGAGAGAGATGGTCTGTAATGGCAAAAAATGAAAATTTCCGACGGGACGCTACAAACGTTTGAACGCATTCGAGTGGAGCCTCGCGACACGCGAACAGCTGCTGAAAAAGGGCGGGGCACCACCTGTGGCAGGCACGCCCTTCCCTGCTGTCTCCAATGGCGATGGAGCATCACGCAGAGCGAGAGCCTGGCGTACTGCTCTAGCAGTTGAGGTGTTAAGATCTGTTAAGCCGACGTCTCAAAACGTTCATATTTCCGTGGTAATTTCTCTCTATCGAAATGAATACACACCCTGATTACAGAACGCACAAAGTTCACGTGTTTTAACAATGTGGAAATTTGGAGCATTTACTGTATCTCAGCTGTTAAATTAATTTCCAACAGGAAAATTGTGTGAGTTGAAGGATAGCCAATCGAAAATACAGGTTAAACCCAAAATACTATGTAATACCCTAGAAATTGCTATATTGCCTTCCTTTATTTTATTTCCTTAAGAGGACCGCAGACATTTACACTATGCGAAGGATACGCGCATGCTCATATTTTACGTGCTCGCTGCCGATTCTGTGCGTGTTGACGTTACTTTTCCGTTGATTGTTGGCTTCGCTCATACTCGGTGACGGGGGACAGTAAAGATGGCGTCGGCAGAATTTCTGTGTGTGATTACCCGGAGAAGATGACGACTTTGAGTTCATTAGCTCCGTCTCACACCGAAGTGTGCTCACTGTTCACTTAAAACAATCTGAGGTAAAGACTATATCCCGCGAGGACTTGTTGACAGAGATCCGAAAGCCGAAGACAGTCGCAAAATATATATATATAAAACAACCCATGGAGGATATCAACTCTAACATTAACGCAGACTTGGAGGTGCGGAAGCTTCAAGACTTGGTGAAGAAGCTCGAACAGCAGAACGAGCAGCTCCGGAGCCGGTCCACTCTCCTCGCCTCGTCGGGCGGCGTGTCAGGGAATGTCAGACCCCTCAGCGCCGGATTCGACTCGCCCCTGTCTGTGGGAGCAGCCACGGGGCTAGCCGGTTTCTCCGGGGTGGGGTTCGGAGGGACTAGGGGCTATGATGGGGTTTTGGAAAACTCCCGTTGTCTGAGCCCGATACAATCATACGATAGCCCGGGGTATGGGAGGGCGTACGAGGGTGCTGTGGCAGCGGCTTCGGGGTCCTCTTATATTGATGATATGGGGGATTTCACCGAAGATGGAGAAACTTCTGTCTTGGATGAGGTGGAAATCCTCGATCTCGAAGACATGGACTGTCTTAACGAGGAGGAGGACAGCTGGTAAGTTAACATAGCTCCGAGAGCGGAGAGATTACATCACCGGGAAAGAAGCTGGATGGCTTATTGGGCTGGGCTTTTTTTGAAATATTGTACTGTTGTTGCGATCGGCGGTCATTCATGAGAACGCCCAGCGTTGTTTCACGATTTGACAGCTCTACAACGGCTAAACACAGCTGTTCTAGACAACTAACACAAGAACGCGCCCCTGACACAAAGCGCATACAACTAGAAGCACTCTCCTGGTCGTGTTATTTTTGGAAGTAGCTCGTGTAAATTTAAATACCGTTTGGGGCCACTTCTGTTTTGTCCCTGCGTTGCGAGATAGTTTGCCCCTGAGTTGTGAAATGTTAACAGCTACACTGTTGCTAAGTTGCGAGGTGTCTCGTTGCTCCAGAACAGCCGACGGGATCGAGCCATCAGGCTAGTGCGTCTGTGCCACCGTAGCAAAGACGCCTGTAGGTTCTTAGGCAAACTGGCTTCGTTTATCTGTGAGCAACAGTGTGAGTCGTGCTTGTGTCAGTGTGGGCACTGCTGTTGAAATAGAACATTTGGGAATGATTTCATAGGTAGTCTCGCATAGTGTAACTAAATGGCAATCTCTAGCCTACCCCCCTAAACTGCGTATCCACCGCGCGGACTATTGCCGATGGTTTAGGGGATCACAGTGCTGTGTTCTGCAAAAAAAAAGTCCGGTTTTAGTGAAATAAACATGTGTGAAGAAAAGTTATCTATGGTTGGTCAAGGCCGCTGGTTGACATTTCGTTGAATCTGGCATGTCGCGAAGACCGTCACTCTGTCACTGCGTCTCCCATTACATTACATTACAGGCATCCCAAAGCAAAACATTTGCGCGCAGCTACTCAAATGTATTACTTGATTTTAGCAAACTGAGTAGCCAAATTCAGAAATAATTTAGTCCAAGTTGGAGAGGTAAATGTTAACAATTATTGGAGAAGGTTAGAGGTTGTTTTACTGCCCCAGGCCTGAGGTTGGCACGCCCGTATGTTTATCTCGCTCTACCCCGGGGAAGCAGGCTGTCTATGGTTACCATCCTCGCCCAAATCATCATTGACTCCCGTGAAACTCGGCAACCTTAACGGCAAAGGTATTTCACCCACTCAAACTGTCACGCGCCATCTCGGGAATACAAATCCAATTTTGAATTCCTTTAGCCGTTTTTCTAAATGCAGTTGCACTGCGTGGTAACGTGGTGGTCTACTGGTCAGACAGCGCGTGGACTGGCACAACGGTAGTGTGTGTGTCAGTGCGGAAGCGTGTCCATGGTCTTCATTAATATGTACTGAGACGATAAAGAAACCTTTGTGTGTTTATAATGGTATCTGTGTGTGTGTGTGTGTGTGTGTGTGTGTGTGGCTGTATTGGTCTGTGGGAGCAGTTATTGTGGCTGGGTTAGAGTGTGTGCTTATTGTGCCTGTACTGGGGTGTGTTCGTATTCTGGCTGAATTAGTGTGTCTGTGTGTCTGTGTGTCTGTGTCTGTGTATTTTAATTGTGTTGGTGTGTGTGTATTTTGATGGTATTGGTCTGTGTGTTTGTGTGTATTTTGGTAGTATTGGTGTGTGTGTGTGTGTGTGTGTGTGTTCGTGTGTACTTTGGTGGTATTGGTGTGTGTGGGTGTGTGTGTGTTTATTTTGGTGGTATTGGTGTGTATTTTGGTGGTATTGGTCAGTGTGTTTGTGTATGTGAAGGGTTAGGTCTCTACATGGATTTCCTCTGTAACTGATAATCCTGGAAAGTGATAAGTTTGGATTTGAGCCTCTGTGGGAGTGAGGGCAGGAAGTCTGTGACAGCTGCGGAGTGGAGCCCTACACACACACACACACACACACACACACACTCTCTCTCACACACACACACACACACACTCTCTCTCACACACACACACACACATACACACACACACTCTCTCTCACACACACCCACACACAGCAGTGTTTGTCCTAGGATTTTTTCCAGCTATGGCACATCGGTTTCGCAAGGGTTCTCAGGTTTACAGCGCGACTCAATGTTGTTTGTGCCAGCATCTCGTTCAGGCGTACCTTAAAGCCAGTCATCCATCCCTCGTTTGTTTACCACTCACTACGGATGAGGTTTGGTAGCCAACAATGCCGTAAGAGACTCCTATGACGCCCCTGAAACTACTAACAGCGGCCAAAGACGGTACATGGCAAGTTGATTTAAAAGTGAATGTAAATGCGTGCCACCATTTTCATGCCTAAAAATATGAACAGTATGGCAAAAGGTTAATGCCCTGCTGATAGTAGTGCGGAGGAAAAAGGTTTTACTCTTTTACACTCATCTACATTACACACGTTACACAGTCTCTGATCCCACCATGATCACACCAGTGTCCCTTATAGGACCCATTCTGTTGTGTGTTTCTCCTTCATTTTTATGGTGTTTTATGCTGAAGTGCGCTGGGCATTAGCATAACCACAGATGAGACTCCTCCCCTGAAGCTGGTCGTCATGGCGTGATGGACAGTTGGTTGCAGGGGCCTTAGCAGTGTGGTGCAGTTCACCAGTGTACTGATCAGCAGGCCTATGCCAGACCCCACTCCTAACTGCACCAACTCCCTTCCTCTCAAACTGCACCCACTCCCCGCTTCTTAAACTACACCAACTCCCTCCTCGACTTACACAACTTTTACTTAGCATTTACATCTATACAGCTGGATATATACTGAAGCAATGCAGGCTAAGTACCTAGCTCAAGGGTACAACGGAATCAAACCTGTGACCTTCCAGGTTACAAGGCCAGCTCCTTACCCATTATGCTACAATGCCACTCTCTACACTCTTCTCAAACTACACCAACTCCTTTCAGACTCCTCCCCTCCACACACAGACCCTGGGGTTCAGACGGTCCCCTCCACACACAGACCCTGGGGTTGAGACCCCTCCCCTCCACACACAGACCCTGGGGTTGAGACCCCTCCCCTCCACACACAGACCCTGGGGTTGAGACCCCTCCCCTCCACACACAGACCCTGGGTTCAGACCCCTCCCCTCCACACACAGACCCTGGGGTTCAGACTGTCCCCTCCACACACAGACCCTGGGGTTCAGACTGTCCCCTCCACACACAGACCCTGGGGTTCAGACTGTCCCCTCCACACACAGACCCTGGGGTTCAGACTGTCCCCTCCACACACAGACCCTGGGGTTCAACTGTCCCCTCCACACACAGACCCTGGGGTTCAGACTGTCCCCTCCACACACAGACCCTGGGGTTCAGACTGTCCCCTCCACACACAGACCCTGGGGTTCAGACGGTCCCCTCCACACACAGACCCTGGGGTTCAGACTGTCCCCTCCACACACAGACCCTGGGGTTCAGACTGTCCCCTCCACACACAGACCCTGGGGTTCAGACTGTCCCCTCCACACACAGACCCTGGGGTTCAGACTGTCCCTTCCACACACAGACCCTGGGGTTCAGGGCAGGGTCAGTCTGTAAAGCGGGTCTTCTGTTTGAAGCCAGGCCTATTATATGCAACACATTCCTCAGCTATATTAATCCATGCAAGCTGCAGAGCACCTCAGAGGCCTGGGCAGGCTGGCCACAGGCCAAAGGACATTTTAGTAATACTGAGAGAGCCAGCTGGAGCTGAGCAGAGAGAGACTGCAGTGTGTGAGAGGTGGTCTGTTTGTGGACTGTAGTGTATCAGTGGTGGTCTGTCTGTAGACTGTAGCATGTCAGTGGTGGTCTGTCTGTAGACTGTAGTGTATCAGTGGTGGTCTGTCTGTAGACTGTAGTGTGTCAGTGGTGGTCTGTCTGTAGACTGTAGTGTGTCAGTGGTGGTCTGTCTGTAGACTGTAGCATGTCAGTGGTGGTCTGTCTGTAGACTGTAGTGTATCAGTGGTGGTCTGTCTGTAGACTGTAGTGTGTCAGTGGTGGTCTGTCTGTAGACTGTAGCATGTCAGTGGTGGTCTGTCTGTAGACTGTAGTGTGTCAGTGGTGGTCTGTCTGTAGACTGTAGCGTGTCAGTGGTGGTCTGTCTGTAGACTTCAGCGTGTCAGTGGTGGTCTGTCTCTAGACTGCAAGTGTGAGTGGCGGTCTGTCTGTAGACTGCAGTGTGTGAGCGGCGGTCTGTCTGTAGACTGTAGTGTATGAGCGGTAGTCTGTAGTGCAGCACTACTCAACCTTTCAGGGTGTGTGTGTGTGTGTGTGCAGTGTATGACAGTACTGTGTGTGTGTGTGTGTGTGTGCAGTGTATGGCTGTACTGTGTGTGTGCGCGGGTGTATTTGTGCAGTGTGTGACTGTACTGTGTGTGGTGTGTGCCCGTAATGTGGACTGGTAGAACTGGCTTGTCGAGGTGTATTGTCCGGTGCTGTTGTCTTGTGGTCAGCTGTTGTTATGACTGTACTGGTCGTGTGTGTGTTGTGTAGTCGCTGGAATGACGTCTGCTATGCTGTATGTAATGTAATGTAATGTGTGTGCAGTATATGACTGTACTGTGTGTCTCCAGGCTGTATGAGGCGAAGATAAACAGTCCGTTGCAGAAGGCAGTCAGCCCCATCGCTTGGTGCCGCCATGCCCTGGATCACCCCAGCCCTGACATGGAGTCCGCCAAGCGCTCACTCATACACCGGCTCGACCTCACCATGTCAGGTAGCTTACGCCCTCTTCCTCTCTCCTCCTCCCTCTCCTCCCCCTCTTTATTCTGCCTTTTCCTCCTCTCCCTGTGCCTTATTTACCCAGCAATCCCCTGCCATGCTGGGTCAGTCCAGGCTCCTCTAGCTTAGCATAGCATTCCACCATGCTGGGTCAGCCCAGGTCCAGTAGCTTAGCGTAGCATACTGCCATGCTGGGTCAGTCCAGGCTCCAGTAGCTTAGCGTAGCGTATCGTCATGTTGGGTCAGTCCAGGCTCCAGTAGCTTAGCGTAGCGTATCGTCATGTTGGGTCAGTCCAGGCTCCAGTAGCTTAGCGTAGCGTATCGTCATGTTGGGTCAGTCCAGGCTCCAGTAGCTTAGCGTAGCATAGCATACCGCCATGTTGGGTCAGTCCAGGCTCCAGTAGCTTAGTGTAGCGTAGCATACCGCCATGTTGGGTCAGTCCAGGCTCCAGTAGCTTAGTGTAGCATACCGCCATGCTGGGTCAGCCCAGGCTCCAGTAGCTTAGTGTAGCGTAGCATACCGCCATGCTGGGTCAGTCCAGGCTCCAGTAGCTTAGCGTAGCTACCGCCAGTTGGTCATCCAGGCTCCAGTAGCTAGGTAGCATACCGCCATGCTGGGTCAGCCCAGGCTCCAGTAGCTTAGTGTAGCGTAGCATACCGCCATGCTGGGTCAGTCCAGGCTCCAGTAGCTTAGTGTAGCGTAGCATACCGCCATGCTGGGTCAGTCCAGGCTCCAGTAGCTTAGCGTAGCATACCGCCATGCTGGGTCAGTCCAGGCTCCAGTAGCTTAGCGTAGCATACCGCCATGCTGGGTCAGTCCAGGCTCCAGTAGCTTAGCGTAGTGTACCGCACCGCCATGCTAGGTAAGTGCCTGTAGACAGCAGTGGTGCTGAGCAGATTTGTGTGAATTTGGGAGAGAGCAGCTGTCTCTTTCAGGCTGATGTTACTGTGATATGCGGGCTGGGCTGGGGGGGGGGGGGCTGAGTGTGAGTAATGACCCAGCTGAGCCCCCCTCAGGACAGGAGTGACCTCACTGTGTAATCTGAACCTTACACACACATACAAGCTCATATACACATACAGGCTCATACACAAACACGCACACGCACACCTGCTCATACACACATAAACGCTCATGCACACACACACGCTCATACACACATACACGCTCATACACAAACACACACACATAAACGCTCATACACACACACAGACAGCTCTCACATGCACACCTGCCTCAGCCATTCAGTGAGTGCAGATAGAGCTCAATAAGCACTGCTCTCTTCTCCAATGGGGTGACGGAGGGGATGACAGAACTCCACCCCCTGCAGTGAGTCAGCCCCAATGATGTCATGTCCCCCCATGGGATGATGTCATAGCACAGAGCTGGGGATTAAGCCCTGCCCTGCACTCAAATGAAGTTTAATGTTAAATACTATGAATATACACACACACACACACACACACGCACGCACGCACACACACATACACACATATACATACACACACATACACACATATACATACGCACGCACGCACGCACGCACGCACGCACACACACACACACACACACATACTGCAATCAGCTGCTACGCCACGCCCCGCCCTATCAGACCAGCCGCTACACCGCCTGTTGCCATGGCGCCATGCATGCTGGCCGTGTCCTCGCTTTGTTTATAATTGGAGCTGATTTGCCATGCAGATTCTGGTTTCCACGGCGCCCTACAAAGCTTGCATTACTGCTCCATTAATGCAGCCGCACCGAAACCAGTCCAGCTCTGCAGCTTCCTTTCAGAGTAGAGCAGCATGCTGGGTAGTGTAGTCTGTGCTGCATTGGTCTTAAGATACTGGGTGGTGTTGATGTTGGAAGGTGGGCGGTGCTGTAGCGCTAAATCAGAATGTTTACGAAGGCCTGTCTCTGTGACTGGTGTAGCCATAGCGACCAGGCCTGTGTCTTTGCTCTCCCAGTAGCACTTACATGCTGTGCAAACAGCATAGCAGCACCGCATGCTTACATAACCTGCCCAGGGTCACGGCCGCGCACGCTAACCCAGATAATGCAAATGATTGGATGTCTGCGGCTGAAGAATTTACCCGATTGGCTGTGTACACTTGCAGTAGCAGACACTCTCATCCCAAGCCCTGTCCATAGCTCACATTCTTTACATACGCTCCATTCCTATAGCTGGATGTGAACCTCAACCCTAACCCCTGAAGCACCCGCTAACCATAACCCCTGAAGCACCCGCTAACCATAACCCCTAAAGCACCCGCTAATCCTAACCCCTGAAGCACCCGCTAACCATAACCCCTGAAGTTCCCGCTAATCCTAACCCCTGAAGCACCCGCTAACCATAACCCCTGAAGTTCCCGCTAATCCTAACCCCTGGAGCACCCGCTAACCATAACCCCTGAAGTTCCCGCTAATCCTAACCCCTGAAGCACCCGCTAACCATAACCCCTGAAGTTCCCGCTAATCCTAACCCCTGGAGCACCCGCTAACCATAACCCCTGAAGCACCCGCTAATCCTAACCCCTGAAGCACCCGCTAACCATAACCCCTGAAGCACCCGCTAACCATAACCCCTGAAGCACCCGCTAATCCTAACCCCTGAAGCACCCGCTAACCATAACCCCTGAAGCACCCGTACTACCCTAACACCCTAACCATAACCCCTGAAGCACCCGCTACCTAACCCCTGAAGCCCCGCTAACCCAACCCTGAACACCCGCTACCACCATCACCTACCCTAATCACCTAACCCCTGAAGCACCCGCTAACCATAACCCCTGAAGCTCCTGCTAACCAGTAGTACAAACAAGGGCAACTCCGTATAGTGTCACGGGAAGAGTGTGTGTGTGTGTGGTTCAGTGTTAATCGTATGGGGCTGAGTATTTGGTGTGTGTGTGTGGTTCAGTGTTAATCGTATGGGGCTGAGTATTTGGTGTCTGTGTGGCCTGGGAATTCTGGCCTAGCACCAGAGACCAGCTCACACCTGTGTCAACCTCAGGGGTCAGAGGTCAGCACCCATAATGCATTTCTCTGTGAGAGGTTTGTGTGAGTGCATCATGCGCACTGCGGTGCTACTCTCAAAGGGGTCAGAGGTCACATTTAGCCCACAAGAACGCGCACACACATGCACAAACACACACAGACAGATGGACACACACATGAGAGGATGAGTATGGGGCTGGAGGTTGGTGAATGAGAGGATGAGTGTGGGGCTGGAGGTGGCTGAATGAGAGGATGAGTGTGGGGCTGGAGGTGGCTGAATGAGAGGATGAGTGTGGGGCTGGAGGTTGGTGAATGAGAGGATGAGTGTGGGGCTGGAGGTGGGTGAATGAGAGGATGAGTGTGGGGCTGGAGGTGGGTGAATGAGAGGATGAGTGTGGGGCTGGAGGTTGGTGAATGAGAGGGTGAGTGTGGGGCTGGAGGTGGGTGAATGAGAGGATGAGTGTGGGGCTGGAGGTTGGTGAATGAGAGGGTGAGTGTGGGGCTGGAGATTGGTGAATGAGAGGGTGAGTGTGGGGCTGGAGGTGGCTGAATGAGAGGGTGAGTGTGGGGCTGGAGTTGGGTGAGTGTGGGGCTGGAGGTGGGTGAATGAGAGGATGAGTGTGGGGCTGGAGGTGGGTGAATGAGAGGATGAGTGTGGGGCTGGAGGTGGGTGAATGAGAGGATGAGTGTGGGGCTGGAGGTGGGTGAATGAGAGGATGAGTGTGGGGCAGGATATCAGTGAATGAGAGGATGAGTGTGGGGCTGGAGGTGGGTGAATGAGAGGATGAGTGTGGGGCTGGAGGTGGGTGAATGAGAGGATGAGTGTGGGGCAGGATATCAGTGAATGAGAGGATGAGTGTGGGGCTAGAGGTGGGTGAATGAGAGGATGAGTGTGGGGCTGGAGGTGGGTGAATGAGAGGATGAGTGTGGGGCAGGATATCAGTGAATGAGAGGATGAGTGTGGGGCTAGAGGTGGGTGAATGAGATGATGAGTGTGGGGCTGGAGGTGGGTGAATGAGAGGATGAGTGTGGGGCTGGAGGTGGCTGAATGAGAGGATGAGTGTGGGGCTGGAGGTGGCTGAATGAGAGGATGAGTGTGGGGCTGGAGGTGGCTGAATGAGAGGATGAGTGTGGGGCTGGAGGTGGCTGAATGAGAGGGTGAGTGTTGTTGTGCTCTCTCTGCGGATAATGGCCTCATTCTTCAGCCTGTGTCTGTGGAAGTGTTTCAGACACAGACCAGTGAATATTCCCTGCAGCACAATGGCCTTCGCACAGAGGAACGCATGGTCCCCGTCACACACTGCTGTACACAAGACCTTTACACACTCACCACAGACTCTCTCTGTCTCTCTCTCTCTCTCGCTCTGTCGCTTTTTCTCTCTTATCCTGTCGCTCTCTGTCTGTTTCTCTCTCTCTTGCTTTAAGTTTCAAATTTAAATTCAAATGTGCTTCATTTGCATGTCAAGTAAACTTGTGTTGCAAAAGCAATGGGATATACAAAATGACAAACAGATCCCCTACAACTAGAAGAGGTGGGAAAAGAGAAAAGAGTAACAACTGGCACATGCACATATGCAAGTATAGACACACACACACAGGTTAAAACATAGTTTTACTTTCTCTCTCACTCTTTCGCTTTCTGTCTCCCTGGGTTGCTTTTGGTTTCTCACTGTCGCTTTCTGTCTGTGTCATTTTCTCTCTTCCTCTCACTCTATTTTGCTTTCTGTCTCTCTCTCTCTCTCTCCCTCCCTCCCTCTCTCTCCGTCCCACTCTCGCTCACTCTCTCTCCCTCCCCCTTTCCGTCCCTCTCTCCATCCCTCTGTCTCTCCTTCCCCCTCTCTCTCCCTCTGTCCCCCCCTCTCTCTCCCCCTCTCCGTCCTGGGCGTTCTGTAACGGATGCTTGTGTGTCCATTTTTGTGTGCAGCGAGTAAGAGGAGGAGTCTGTACAGCGCCCCCTACAGTCCCACCACAGGAAACAGCCCCTACAGCAGCGGCTTCAACTCGCCGTCCTCCACACCTTCCAGGGTACCCACCGTCAAGCAGCTAGTACTGCCTGGCAGTGCAGGTACGACCACACCTCCCCCTCCCCTCCCCTGCCCTCCACACCTGCCCTCCCCTCCCCTGCCCTCCACACCTGCCCTTCCCTCCCCTGCCCTCCACACCTGTCCTCCCCTCCCCTGCCCTCCACACCTGTCCTCCCCTCCCCTGCCCTGCACACCTCCCCTCACCTCCCCTCCACACCTGCCCTCCCCAGTGTCCACCTCAACACCAGTACTCAACTGCCCATACATGACTCCTGAATTCACATGCATTTACCGGTGACTCCAGGGCTCCAGAGGGCCTCGGTGGAGAGGACCCCTCCTCCTGCAGTGAGCCCGCAGTCGTCGGTGGACAGTGAGCTGAGCACCTCTGAGATGGACGAGGACTCTGTGGGCTCCTCCAGCACCTACAAGCTCAACGACGTCACGGACGTGCAGATCCTCGCCCGCATGCAGGAGGAGAGTGAGTGCCCCGCCTTCTGGGCCCCTCCCCCAAAAACCCTGTCCTCTTAAACCCCGCCCCCAAAAACCCTTCCTTCTCAAACACTGCCTTGGCTAATGTCTGTGTGTTTCCAGGTCTGTAATGCCTGTGTTTCCAGGTCTGTAATGCCTGTGTTTCCAGGCCTGTGTAATGCCTGTGTTTCCAGGCCTGTCTAATGCCTGTGTTTCCAGGTCTGTCTAATGCCTGTGTTTCCAGGTCTGTGTAATGCCTGTGTTTCCAGGTCTGTCTAATGCCTGTGTTTCCAGGTCTGTGTAATGCCTGTGTTTCCAGGCCTGTGTAATGCCTGTGTTTCCAGGTCTGTGTAATGCCTGTGTTTCCAGGTCTGTGTATTACCTGTGTTTCCAGGTCTGTGTAATGCCTGTGTTTCCAGGCCTGTCTAATGCCTGTGTTTCCAGGTCTGCGGCAGGACTATGCTGCCACGGCGTCTCGGCGCAGTTCGGGCTCCTCCTGCCACTCCCTGCGCCGCGGCACATTCAGCGACCAGGAGCTGGACGCCCACAGCCTGGAGGACGAGGAGGAAGCCCTGCACCCCGCCTTCCACCCGCCCGTCAGCCGCTTCAGCCCCTCCCCTCGCCCCTCCCCCCGCCACTCCCCCCGAAACTCTCCTCGCTCCCGTTCCCCCGCCCGCACCCTGGAATACGGCCACAGCCGCGGCTCCCCGCAGCCAATCATCAGCCGGCTGCAGCAGCCCCGCCTCTCCCTGCAAGGACACGCCCCCGACCTGCAGACCAACGCTGTCAAGAACGAAGGTAATGCTCTAGAACCTGGTGTCATCTTGTTTCGCACGCTCTCTTTCCTTTCTCTTCCCTCCCTCTCTCTCTCCCATCTCTTCCCCCCTCTCTCTCTAATCTGTAACGGGACATCTGATGGCACCTGAATAAAAATTTGCATGAATGTAAATGTTTAACCCCTTCACACAAAAGCCCAATCTGGGAAATCCCCACCTGTTTATGGATGTTCTGTTTAAGGCTCTATATCTCCCAGATGTGAGCATCAGAGACTTGGAGGATAGCTTATGTGAAGCAAGACACTTGTACCATTTACAACCATTTACAATACTAACTTAGATTAGTTTATATTCATAATTTACATAAAAATTAAGTGCGACTATGTCATTATCTTGGTGAAACACTAAGAGATCACATATAAAATCAGAAAAACTACATGAGCTGGTTCATACACTTCTTACCCACACGTGCACAAAATTTGTGGTTGATATGTGGAACTACTAAAGATCTATGAAGCAAAGTGTAAAGTGTACCCTGGTGTCCTTCAGTGTCTCCAAATCTATCCAAAATGTCTAACTTGTGCATTGCTGTAAATCATGACATAATCCTATATTTCACTACAAATCAAAGTTTTGACTCATGGAACTCACTTCTGCATCATTTTCAAGTGGGGAGTAATATCTTTTCATCAGTATAGGGTCTGATATCTAGGGGTCCTAGACAAAAACCTCACCAAAAATGAATAAAATTCTTTTTGTCCATTATAAAGCATATATGTTTGCCCGGTATGATGGTTTTAGACTAAACATTCATCACATTGAAAAATTATGCAAAAACATTGTGACACACTGTGATACACTAAATATCTGATCATTCACTCGTGTTTTCTGTACTCTACAGGACGTAAACTTTTGGGGATGGGATGACATTTTGCACATTATCATTTATGTGCACTTTTGCATTCATCTAGCATGTATCAGCACACAGTAAATATGAATGAGTATTTTCCTTGCTCTAAGTGACAAGTGTAGGCCATGGTGATGCTAATACCCCACACTATGTACAATATTTTTTAAAACTCCACCATCAGAAAAAATGTTGGCAATGTTCTAGCTTCACAGTAGACCGGTACATCAAACATAACAGGACTGAACCACCTATGAACGTTTGTACTACAGTATGTGAAACCCCGGCTTTAGAGAATAGCTCAAACCTCGTGAAACACACTCAGTTTCATTGTGATTGATATTAATTCTGGAAAAGCAGGCCACTATGAGCCACTATGCTAACTTTAACCAGGTTGCCCTAAAAATGCCTGTATACTTACAGCTAGGCCTATTAGTTAACCCCTAATACAGATACGCTGGGCATTCTTAGAAAAGGCTAACAGTTGTCTCTTAGGGCCAATGGGAATATAACTTTATCAAAAATATGAAATATTACCAACAGTATGACTCGGCTTTACCGTAACTGTTCACTCCTCCCTTAGTCTGCCAAACTGACAGCTCTCCCTCCCTCTCTCTCTCTCTCTCCCTCTCCCCTTCCCTCTCTCCCTCTCCCTCCCTCTCTCTCTCTCCCTCTCCCCTTCCCTCTCTCCCTCTCCCTCCTTCTCTCTCTCCCTCTTTCCCTCCCTCTCTCTCCCTCCTTCTCTCCTTCTCTCTCTCCCTCTCCCTCCTTCTCTCCCTCCCCCTCTCTCTCCCTCCAGAGAAGTTGAGGAGAAGTCTTCCTAATCTGTGTCGGTCGGCAGTGGTTCCGGCTGCAGAGCCCGTAAAGAGCAGCAGGAGCTGCGACTCCAACCTGCAGGAGAGCCCTACCGCCACCGCACCGCCCAGTCTGCCTAGTACCGCCCTACCCGCCCACCGCCCAGCCTCAGTCTGCCAGTGAGTACCCCGCCCCTCACCCCGCCCACCCCCGCCACCAGCCTCAGTCTGCCAGTGAGTACCCCGCCCCTAGCCCCGCCCACCCCCGCCACCAGCCTCAGTCTGCCAGTGATACCGCCCCTAGCCCGCCTACCCACCCGCCACCAGCCTCAGTCTGCCGTGAGTACCCCCTACCCCGCCCACCCCACCGCCCACCGTACCGCCTAACCCCATCTCCGCCCCCTCTGCCAGTGGTGAGTACCCGCCCTAACCCCGCCCCCCCTACCCGCCACTCTCACACCCGCACCACCCCAGTCTGCCAGTGGTACCCGCCTACCGCCCCTCTCCACCTAGCCCCTCTCCCACCCCGCCAGCCTCAGTCTGTCGTGAGTGACCCGCCACTCCTACCGCCATCCACCGCCTCATCTCCTACCACCTCGCAACCAGCCTCAGTCTGTCAGTGAGTACCCTGCCCCATAGCCCCGCCACTCTCACCTACCCGCCCACACCCAGAGCCATAATCACAGAGAACTCGTGTTTGTTTGTGTTCTGCTGTAGTGCTGCTGTTTCAGTCTCTCCCTCCTGCACAGGGGCTGCTGGGTGGCTGGATTCTCTCTCTCTCTCCCTCTCTCTCTCTCTCCGGTATCCTGCACGTTTGGTCAGGCAGAGGTAGAGGGTAAATCAGGCATAGGCAGGACTGTTCTGGGTGATCGGCTACAGCATGGCTTCTCTCTCCTTTATGGGCTGTGTGTGTGTGTGTGTGTGTGTGTGTGTATGTATACAGTCTGTGTGTATGTGTGTGTGTGTGTATGTATACAGTCTGTGTGTGTGTGTGTGTGTGTGTGTGTGTATTGGCTTTGGCTCAGTGCTGCTGGCCGTTTCTCCTGTTTTTGGGGGTCTCTTTATCTCTTGGAATGGCCCAACCCCCCCAGAGCGCTGTCCCCTCCTCCGGCTCTCTCGCTCCCTCTCTCTCCCTCACCTGTACCGTGTCCCTTATGTCCCTGCAGCTCTGCCCAGCAGGTACTCAAACGCCCCTCGCGCTTCCCCGAAAACCAAACAGCAGCTTCAGAGCCCGTCTTCCTTACGAGGTAACAGCCTGCCAGCCAATCAGAGAGCACGGGAGAGCTGGCTTGGCAGGGTCAATATAGCCTGCCAGCCAATCAAGCCTCAGAGGAGAGCCTGAGGGGGTGGAGTTTATACTCCGTTGTGCCTTCATTGTGATTTAGCACATGAACCTGATGACAGCAGACTCAGGGGCGGTTTGGGCTTCTGGCCAAGAGTGCTCTGTCGTGTCTGCTTTGTGTGTGTGTGTCCATGAACAGCACTGTGCAAAAGGCAGAGGCCACCCTTTCGTTTATTCAATTTCCAGTCAAATCAGCCATTCAGTGAAAATGTTTTTCCAGTGTCAGACGATAATGCAGGAAACATTTGACAGAAAATTAAAGAAAAGCCTCCTCCACTACATATCAAATCTGTCAGTGTTTGTCCACTCTTTCCTTTGTGCACCCTACTACCACTTTAAGTCGTCCATTTTTCAATCAACAAACAAGTTGTTACCAAAAGTGTCAATGGTGTTATCCAAGAGCCCATAGCTGCCTTGTAGATTTGTTTATCATGTGCATCTAAAATGGCTAAAGGAGGTATTTCTGATGAAATTAACCTTCCTTATGCAGTTAAATCACATCTGAAGTCAAAGGAAAAATTTTTAGTTTTAAAAAAACAGGAGGTCCAAAAACTAGAGTTCAAAAAGATTATTGCAAGATACAAAGAAAATGGGACTCCAAACAACTGTGCAGACACTGGTAGACCACCAAAACTATCACCATAACTAAGACAGTACTTAGAAGATCTTTTATCTTGTGTGTCAAGTCAAGCTCGTTTAAAGTGGGTGTCGGACTCCGCCAAGGGTGCGCTGTCTCCCCTCCTGCTCGTGGTATTCATGGACAGGATTTCAGGGCGCAGCCGAGGTATGGAGAGTGTCCAGTTTGGGGACATAGGAGTGGCGTCTCTGCTGTTAGCGGATGATGTCGTTGTCTTAGCCTCACCATACCGTGCCCTTCGATGCGCACTAGAGCGGTTTGCAGCTGAGTGTGGCACGGTCGGGACGAGGATCAGAACCTCCAAGTCTGTGGCCATGGTCCCCTCCTGAGAAACGATAGCTTGTCCCCTTCAAGTAAGGGGGCAGCAACTGCCCCAGGTGGTGGAGTCCAAGTATCTTGGGGTCTCATTCACGAGTGAGGGGGAAAAAGGGATTTGGAGATCGACCTCTGTCTGAGTGCAGCGGGCACTGTATCGGACGGTGGTGGTGAAGCAGGAACTGAGCCAAAAGGCAAAGCTCTCAATTTACCAGTCGATCTTCGTCCCTCCTCTCGCCTACGGTCATGAGCTATGGGTAGTGAGCGAAAGAGTGAGATCGCAAACACAAAGAGCTGAAATGGGGTTCCTCTGCAGGGGGGCAGGGCTCACTCTCCTCTCAGGGTGAGAAGCTCAGCTGTCCGGGAGGACCTCACAGTAGAGCCACTATTCGTCCACATTGAAAGGAGTCAGTTGAGGCAGTATCATGCAATACCCTCTGCACAATGTTTAATTGGGAGAAAAAAGCAGCAAGATAAGGACCCCAAGCACACTGCTAAATGAAGATCAAGCTGCTGGTGTTCTCAGAACAATGGACTGGCCACCCAGAGCCCTTCACCTCACTGAATGTGTTTGGGATAACTTCGATTGAGAGAAGCCAAAACTGCAATCAACTTCTAAGACTGAATTTCCTCCCTCCCTCTCTGAAAAAGCATGGAATATATCCCTGCAGATTTATTAGAAAAAGTCAAAGCAAGTCTCTTGAAAAGAATGGAATTTCTAATAAAGGCAAACGGTGGACACACTGAATACTGAAAGATTTGATATTGTTCATGGTTGTGGAGGTTTTTGAGTAATTTTGCCTTAAATACGTTGGCTGCATTATTTTCTGAAAAAATAAACAACTTACACTTAGTGGCTGTTTTCACTGGAAAATAAATACAAGAAAGGGTGGTCTCTGACTTGTGCAGAGTACTGCATGTATGTGTGTATGTATGTGTGTGTGTGTGTGTGTGTATGTGTGTGCGCATGTATGTATGTATGTATGTATGTGTGTGTGTGTGTGTGCATGTATGTGTGTATGTATGTATGTGTGTGTGCATGTATGTGTGTATGTATGTATGTGTGTGTGCATGTATGTGTGTATGTATGTATGTGTGTGTGTGTGGTAGTATGTATGTGCATTAGTGCATTATGTAAAGTATTAGGCAAGTGTAAGTGTGTGTATGTGTGCATGTATGTGTGTATGTATGTATGTGTGTAGGTGTGCGCGAGAGAGACCTTCTCTACCTGCATTAGTGAGAGTTCAGGCCAAAGTGTGACTACAGGTACAGGTATGAAAGGTAAAACCCAGACTCACTCTCGCTCGCTCACTCACTCGCCCTCTCTCTCTCTCTCTCTCTCTGTCTCTGTCTCTGTCTCTGTCTCTCGGTTTCATTCATTAAAACTGAGTGGATTCTTACTACTTCAGCACAGATTTCACTGTGAGGCAGAGGAGACTACCGTTACCATCCACACCCAGTTTACTGATCCCTCTCTCCCTCCCTCCCTCTCTCTGTCCTCTCTTCCTCCCTCTCTCTTCCTCCCTCCCTCTCTCTCCGTCTCCCTATCTCCCTCGCTCCCTCTCTTTTCCTCTCTCCCTCTCTTCCTGTCTCTCTCTCCCCCCCCCTCCCCTCCAGTCCCCTCCCCCAGTAAGCTGCGAGCCCCGGCCACGCCCTCTCCCCTGGCACTGCGCCAGCCAGTCAAGGCCTTGTCCAGCACAGGCTCCGCCCCATCCTCTGGCACGACCACGCCCACCCGCTCCCTTGGCCCCGCCCGCAGTGGCCTGCCACGCCCCAGCACCTCTGCAGGGGGCAGCCTCCCTGTACCGCGCAGCAAACTGGCGCAACCTGTCCGTAGGTACGCACTGCTCTTACACACCTACACTGCAGGTACGCACTGCTCTTACACACCCACACTGCAGGTACGCACTGCTCTTACACACCCACACTGCAGGTACGCACTGCTCTTACACACCTACACTGCAGGTACGCACTGCTCTTACACACCCACACTGCAGGTACGCACTGCTCTTACACACCTACACTGCAGGTACGCACTGCTCTTACACACCCACACTGCAGGTACGCACTGCTCTTACACACCCACACTGCAGGTACGCACTGCTCTTACACACCCACACTGCAGGTATGCACTGCTCTTACACACCCACACTGCAGGTATGCACTGCTCTTACACACTGATCCAACATAACTGCCTTACAGTGTAACAGTAGTGCTGGTGTGTCTCCTGCTCCTGATCAATGAATTGAAAGGGATATGGATGTGTGTTGACTGTGGATGTTAGCGTGTGAATTAAGCTGTGCGCCCCCCCCACCCCCAGGTCCCTGCCTGCCCCCCGCTCCTACGGTGGCATGAAGGACGACAGCTGGAGGGAGGGCTGTTACTGAGGAGGGGTGCGGGGCAGAGTCTTTCACCCAATCAGCACAGACTGGCAGAGATGACCTGGTCGCACTTTATCAGAAAATTCTTCAAAGAAAAGAGAGAGAAGAAAATCCAAAATCAAAAAGGCAAAAATATAAACAGACATTTCATACAATCAACATTTCATCCGACCCAAACTGACCCGCTCCGGCCAGAACCGACCCGCTCCAATGCCAAAGAACCGCGCCGGGCCCGTGGCGGTGACACAGGGACCCGTTTACTCAGCACCGCCAAACCCGACACCGCGGAGAGCGTAACTCCGCCTGACACGTCAGAGGGGAGGGGCCTGGCCTGGCCAGCCGAGCCCTGATTGGTCAGGGCCTCTCTGTGCTCTTGTATCTATGCACACGGCCCCCCCAGCAGTGCGTAACCTGCGGATGCCGGCAAGCAGCCTGGGGGACGGCCGCTGACCTCTGACCCCTCCCCCATTCCACGCCTGTGAAGTGCCTGAGTTGATCATATTAATCCCCCCCCCCCCCCCCCAGTACGAGCAGCTCACACACATCTCTCTGAACTTCTCCGCCAGTACAGCCGGGACACTGCTCTCCTTCTCTCCCTCTCTTTCTTCCCGTCTTTCTCTTGTACTTTTATTTACCCAGGAACAGACCAGCACCTGCCCATCTCCCACTCTCCCCCTCTTCTGTCTCTCTCCCCCTCCCCCTCTCTCCATTTCTCTTGTCTCCCCCTCTCTCCTGGTTTCTGGCTGTCCTGGGCTGCTGTAGGCTGTACTGTGCAGGTGACAGGAAGTAAGAGTGGCTGTACTGTGCAGGTGACAGGAAGTGAGAGTGGCTGTACTGTGCAGGTGACAGGAAGTGAGAGTGGCTGTACTGTGCAGGTGACAGGAAGTGAGAGTGGGCTGGCTGTTAAACAGCCTCCCAGGATAATTACAAATCTAAATTCCATTTTCTGTCCACTGAGCTGAAAGAAGCTTCTCCTTTTAATTTGTGATCTTATTTATTTGAATTTATTTAACTTTTCTCTGCAGGATGTATATGAATGCATACATAACACAGTATTCATATTTTAATTGATCATAATTGTTAGTTATAATTCTAATTCTTTTATTTGTTTGGAACCGTTTAAAATATCAGGAAGCTTATTTTCAAAGAGATTTCTCCAAAGCATATTATTTTTCTGTAATGTTGTCCTGTCTTGTGATATTGCTGTTTGTTGGGTTTAGCCCAGAGGATGCAGGTTTTGGTGAAATATCACAGTGTGCTTTTAGAAGAGATAGTTATGAGTCAGTCAGTAAAAGTGCGCATGTTGTCATCCAGTGCTGTGCTCAGCAGAATGGTGACGTCATCAAAAAGCGCCTGTCTGCAGATGATGTCACAATGGAGTGATGATGTCATAATGGAGTGTTAACTACAACAAAGGAAAGTGGATGGTGCAGGCTGCCTTATGTAAGGGAGTCCACAGCTGTTCGGCCCCTTGGCCCAGGGCTCCTCCTCATTAATGAGCAAGGGAAACGGCTCCAGGGATTTCCCACAACCCCCCATTCCTGCATTTCAGCACATGAAGCTTTGCTTCCTCTCACACTGTTCCCTGCAGGTGGACTCGTGCTCCTCCCTCAACCCACTACATGCAGGGTGGAGGAAATGCCCCATCAGTTACCGCCAAGCACACACACACACACACACACACACACGCACGCGCACATACACAGAGCCTATATCACAAAAGCACATAGAGGGGTATGACAATTACTGTAGATGTGTGCGTGTGTATGTGTGTGTGTGCGCGACTGAGTGGGTGCATGTGCGTGTGATTGTGTGAGAGCGTGTCAGTGTGTGTGTGTATACGTGCATGAGTGTGTGTGTGCATGCATTCGTGCATGTGTGTATACGCTCTACATCACTCTTGCTGTGCTAAACAGCAGGAGACTGAGGGGAGTCGTTCAAAGGCCTTCCCCATAGGTGTGCGCTACAGTAATGTTCCCCACAGAAACCAGTGCCTATGATTTCATGAGTTCTGCTGTGGCTCATTTTTGATTGTGATCTTTGTTTCCTTTTTGGTGCCAATGACTTTAATTTGCCAATTTACTCGTGTAAGAAAGCCCAACCTGATCTCTGCTCGAGGTTTTAAAAATGCAATGGTGAATGCTTTTTGTTTTTGCAATTGCCTAAAAAAAAGTTTATAAGTTGCTCCTGAAAAGTATGTTGAATATGCGCCTTTGATATTTGAAAACAAAAATAGTCCCGTGAGAGAGGTATTTATTGAGTTGTATTGCAGGAGGCTCTTGAACAGACCAGGCCATTTTGTGCGATTGTTTTGTTTACAGTCTTTTATATCCACAACATGACTTAAGATTCCGCTTGTAAGGTCACATTTCAAATAAAAGTTTAGAAACTTCTGACTGCTGCCGTACAAATGCTTGTCTCTTCCCGTTTTGATTTCCAGTTAATTTAGGTGTTTTTTCACATTCTTTTTCACTCTTGAATAAACAGTAGTTTTCCTTAATCACATCGAGATTACATGGAGTGGTGTGCAGTAATTCTGTAAATGTTGAGCTGTTAAGTTTCATTTGAAATTGAAGAACTAAGTGTTTCAGTAGGCTATATTTATTAAGAACATGCGAAACTCTATATGGCATACAACTCAATTTCTTTATCACGTTATAAAGAGCAATAGCGCCATCTACTGTTTGGAAAAGGAACGACGGTCATGACTTGCACTTTTTTAAATGTTCATTTAAATCGACGTAAATCCGTTTATTAAATTAAATCTCTCGAGATAGCTGACCGACTCCTTGTTGCCTAACTTGTGATAAACCGCAAAACTATTCTTACGGGTTTAACGCGTATCTTGCATTTAAAAACATTATTTTTTCAAAGTGAAATGTTTGAAAGAACATGAAAGGGTATCAGTTTAATGACAAAAGGTGGAATCAAACTGAAATCAATCAGTGACTTACAACAGAGTAGGCCACATATAATGTTCCGCAGTGTACGGAGATTTCCAGTATCTGTAAAGCGACTTGTTACACCTTTAAACAAATTGTTATCAGGGCAAGTCAACAGAGTGACTGGGGTAAACGAATAACCATTGTAACCCCAAGGAAATGTTTTTAGTTTAATCACACGAGATGGCTATTTCTCCGGCCGCGCGCGCCGGTCTTACTGCAGCAAGAATGCTACACGAAGCCTACTGACTTTGGGAAAGTGGCATCGCAAGACGCGTTTCACCATAGCAACAAAATCCCGATGGAATCGTTGGAAAAGCGGACATTTTATTATGCTTTGCCCACACGGTGGAGCCAAATGCACACGATTTGTTTCTGTATTTTCTGGTAAGAATTCCCTATGTATAGTGTGCGCGTGACACTAGCATTTATTTATGTCCATGTCATACATAATTGATTATTCCTTATAACTTCGTGAGGCAGCTGTCAGGCATAGCAAAGTCCACATACGTTTAATATTTACCAAGTAAGGAATATATTTTGAATACGAGATGTAGGCCTTACCAATGTTATGACTCGTTCTCATTTCCATGATGTAAATTCGCGTGAATGGCTGTGTAACAACTTTCACGATGCTTGAGTACGGTTGGCTTGTACAAGCACGTGTCCACATAAAATAGCCATTGTTATTTACAACCACATTCACTACAGTTAGTAAAAGTTGCGGCAGTGATGCTCTGAAGTCTAAAGCGTATTAAAGGCTCGGGGGTGCATTAACCGCACATCCAAAAAGCGCAGTCAGGGTAAAGGGTAAAAGCTGCCCTCTCTTCCACTTCCGGTCGCTCGCCCTCTTCCACCAAGAAACCAAGGGGATGGGCCAAAGCGAGGAGTTCCCGGCCATATATTTATACATAAGTTCACACCCAGAAACAAACGTCATTGCTGTAAATTTATTATATAGACGGGTGATTTACCAGCAACATGACACCTTCCCGCAGCTCCAACGCGCCATAAATCATAACATTGTCCAGCTGTCCGCAAAATCGATGAAGGGGGGAGCGACTGATGGACGGCCACGAGGGCTGGGGGACGTTGCGTTTCGCCGCGCTGCCGCGCGGGATCGATAGTGTGGAGTAATCGCTTTCTGTTACAAGCCTTTCTGTAATTTAACAGAGTGGCCCCTCTTCCTTCTGGATGACGGAGAGGCGCGCCTGTCCTTCTTATCAGCTTCAAGCGGGGTATGGGGGGCTGGGGGCGCCGAGGCGCTGAAACGTGCGCTGATTTCCTATTTCTCCAGTCGCCGGAGCACAAGAGCACCAAGCTAATGGGATGAAACCAGCCGCCTAGTCGGCAATGTGACCAGAATATGAAACCTTTAAAGTGTAAATAAGTTTTTTTTAAAACCTGTCGACTTTTTAAGCAAATACAAATCAGAAGCCATGACGGAGCCAACCTGCAAACTGTGCTGAAGGCTAGAGTCCCTGCCGTTGACAGCATTGTCTGAGTAACAAACAAAAAAAATGGCTGGGCATAATTGCTAAACCTCAATTATACCGGCCTTCTCGAGCGCGCCACGCGACTTCAGGCCCGTGCGTCTCCCAGTAGACATTTCCGGCAAGGCCCCGCCTCCGTCACTGCCGCGCACGGCGGGTTTGCGTTGTTTGCTTTCAATAATGTGATAGAACTTGCAGAAATAGATTTTTATCAATTTTACCCCAATAATGCAATGCTTTGCGTTTGCAGGCACATCAGCTTGGTAAAGACTGCATCAAAATGCGAAAATGCTATTATTTCGTAAAAGTGTATCAGAGGGAAGTTCACCGTAGAAAAATATTACAGTCCATTAAGAAAAAAAAAGATAAACGCGAATGGATGTGTTAGAGTAGCAGCGTATAAAGGAGAGAATGTCGAGTTGTCCTCACGCACGAGCCCAGATAAAAGGACTGCGTGGGAGAACGAGAGTGCATCCATCCGCCAGCACGCGCCTCTCAGAGAAGATAAGCAGAGACCCCTCCAGCCACGTCCCATATACTCATCTGACACGCGCTCGCGTCTGCGTAGGACCAATCCGCGGCGCCAGACACTCTCGAGGCGGACGTGTTTTAAAGCCTTGACCACTTCCCAAGATGCCAGCGCATTAACCAAACGTTTGAGCCTCGAGACGTCCTCAGCCATTGGTGACAGCAGACTGCGACGATGCTCCGCTAAGGGGACACGACTCTAGCGCGCGCACCCAAAGGGGAAACACACCTGACTCGCCCTGCCTCCCCAGAGAGAGAATTTATCCCAAATACGATGGAGAACTCAAGCGCGACTAACAGCGACACACTTTCACCCATTAGCTTGCCATCTTTTTTCAACTTCACGGAAAATGACACGAGCGTCACCCCGGTGCCAGAGAGCTTCCAAGAGGACCTCGCCAGCGCAGGATTACGCGTCACCAGGAACCCAGTGTCTCTTATGGCCAGCACTTTCAGGACTACCGTGGCCGGCCGCTTGTTCGCAGGGGATCCCTCAGGTCCGGCCCCTGCCCCGGCGCATCTCGTGGTGGCCTTCTGGGACTCCCCGCTGAGCCACGGCATCAACGTGTTCGTGGGGATCGTCCTGTGCTTCACCATGCTGGGGCTGGGCTGCACGGTGGAGCTGAGCCAGCTGGGCGAGCACATCCGCAGACCCATCGGGGTCCTGCTGGCGCTGGTGTGCCAGTTCGTGATCATGCCGCTCGTGGCGTTCCTCTTGGCGCTCACATTCTCGCTGAACGACGTGGCGGCGATTGCGGTGCTGTTGTGCGGCTGCTGTCCCGGAGGGAACCTGTCCAACATTATGTCCCTCCTGGTCAACGGAGAGATGAACCTGAGGTACAGCGGAAAGCTCCACGCGCCGTCCCATCCTCACACGGCGCGCGCGGTCCCATGCTCACACTGCGCGTCTAGTAGCCGATACTTTCATCTTAGAACTTTTTAAAAATTATTTTAAGCTACCCAATTCAATTTCATGATTTTTGAAAAAAACGAAAAAATCGATATGCATATTTCACACTGTAAACAAATAAGAATATTGCATTGCCAGTCATTTACATATTTTAAATTTCATAAATATTATTTTCAGTTAACCATTTTAATATTGTATGTTTTAACTATAAGCAAATTTGGACCCCAGCCTAATTTAATGAGTCATGATTGTTCTCCATGAATACAAAATTCTTCGTGGATTTTAATCTCCTTTTCCGCGCGCTCATGTGAGTACTGCACCCCGACTTTAAATTTGGAAGCAACCAAAAATGCATGTAAAAAAATCGTCTTTCAACATTACAAACATGTAGAATTTTGCTTCTCGGCCCAACGTCCAAAACATTCCAAATTGTCCTCAATTTTTAAAATCAATTTGTGCTACGCAAGATTGACTTTATTAGGTGAATTAAATGTACAAGTAATAAATGTTTGTACTTGTTGATAAATGGAGAGAGGGACGCGTACTTTTTTGGATAGAAGGACACGTACTTAAATCTTTTTTTTAATAGTCATAACTATATATCCTGTTAGGTTTAAACTATATCCACTCAGTGGCCATTTTGTTAGGTACACCTGTCTGTTAACGCAAATAGCCGGCTCCTCCACACAGCGAATCAAGTGGGTGAAACTCAACACGTAAAACATGCAGACGTGGTGAAGAGCTTTAGTTTTTTTGTTCAACCGAACATTACAACGGGCAAAATGCGTGATCTAAACCGGTCTCACACAGCCCTGGTCCCGGAGACCCACTGTGTGCGCTGGTTTTTGTTCCAACCAATTTCTGTGTTTTAATGAACTGCTAATTGTTTTTAATTAGACTTTGCGTCTACTGAAGAACCATTTACCCTCTAAAAGCCGTATTACGCCAGAGATTATGTATCCCCGAAAAAATAAATGTCCCACATGCCAGGAATCTCAATCGGTCAGATGAACTTCTGCTTTCATTTACTGTGCTATAATTCCAAGTGAAAGAGGTTCCACTTTTAATTGTTACAATTCCAAACTGACATATGAAATTAGTTGGGTCCCATTTGCTGAGAGTGTGGATTCCTGAAATCATCTGTGTAAAATGAACAATGAACAACTGACAGAAAATGGCAACAAGACAAACCTGCTGTGTGAAAATAAGTTTAAGCACACACTTATGGTAGAACTTAAACACATTTTCAACAACCTTGATTGATCAAGAGACTGGCTTTGACAAAAACCAGCACACACAGCGGGTCTCCAGGACCAGGGCTGAGAAACTCAGTTGATCTCAGTGACTGACTGTGGTTTGATTGCTGGTGCCAGATGTGGTCGTTCCAGCATCTGAGCAACAGCTGCCCTCCTGGGATTTTCACACACTGCAGTCTCTATTATCCAGAGAACGGAGCGATAAACAAAGAGCACCCAGTGAGCTGCAGTTGTGTCTGAAACGCCGGGTTAAATAGAGGGTTAGGGTTAGGAGGGGTCAGAGGAGAATGAAGAGACGCTGAAATTAACAGAATGGCCAGATGTGCTCCAGTAACAGCTGGAGCCGGACGGGCTGCAGCAGCAGCAGAAGACCACGCCGGGTTCCACTCCTGTCACCTAAGAACAGAAAGATGAGTGTGCACATGGCCACCAGAACTGGACCATTAAAGATTGGGAAAATGTTGCCTGTTCTGAATGATCTTGATTTCCGCTGCATCCTGCCTAGTGTTCGCGGTGCAGGCTGCTGCTGCTGCTGTAAAGTTGTCGGGAATGTATTTTTTGGCACACGTTAGGCCTCTTAATCCCAGCTGAGCATAACTTCAAAGCCACAGCATATCTAAGTACTGCTGCTGACCAGAGGCACCCTTTATGGCCTCACCCTGTTTCAAACGGGATTCCGGAGGGACAATGCACCGTGTCACACAGCACAGCACCACAGGCTGGCTCCACGGACATCAGAGTGACTCCAGTACTCCAGTGGCCCGCACAGTCCCAAGATCTGCCCAATAGAGCACCTTTGGGATGAGGGGGAACGGGAGGTTCACAGCATGAATACATGGCCAAAATATCTGTGTGATGCTATTCAGTCAGCACAGATCAAATTCCCTGAGGAGTGTTTCCAGCACCTTGTTGAATCCAGTGCTGTTCTGGAGGCAAAAGGGGGTCCTACCCAGTACCAGAGAGAGGTGTACCCAATAAAGCGGCCGCTGAGTGCACGTCAGTACTGTCGCTCATTAGTGTATTAAATACTGAAGTGACTCACACAGAGTTCCGCGCTTGAACACCATAAACTAAGTTCACTAACAGGTGAACACAGTTAGCCCGCACACTGGGCTGGAACGGAATTACGTTTTTAAGATTTGTATTTAGAGTTTTAATCGGGAGTCTGATTGAGTTTTTACCATATGCAGTCCGCTCACTCGAAAACACTCAGCCAACCAGAACGCAAAGAAGTCCGGGCTTACCGGCGCATACCCGCAAGTAGAGACGCAAAAATGTTTACACATTCTATTTCTGCGCCGGTAACATTCCTCTCCGTGCACGTGTAACGTTTATCTGAACGTGATCGAATGTGACAGCGGAACTGACATGTGGATCCTTTTACCCCATTCCAGCATAATAATGACCATTTCCTCCACGATCCTGGCGCTCGTGCTGATGCCGCTGTGCCTGTGGATGTACAGCCGCGCCTGGATAAACACGCCCGTGGTGAACCTCATGCCCTTCGGCGCAATCATCCTCACCTTGTGCAGCACCCTCATCCCCATCGGCCTGGGGGTCTACCTCAGATACCGCTACAACCGGACCGCCGACGTCATCTTAAAGGTAGGCTACACAACTCAAGCACATGTTCCACTGTCCTAAATCAAACACGTGGAATTGAAGAGCTACAGTTTCGGTGGTAGATTTTGTTCTGGTACTTTTAAGTGTTACGTTATTGTAATTCCCATATACAATATGCCATATCCAGTCCCACATCTTTATGGAGAGCCATTTTTTCCCGTAATATTTGAACCCCAAACTCTAATTTATTACCGTCATAAAGCAGGTCGGCAGCAGATAAATCACAGACATCAGTCTACCACACAGGGACAGCACGTGCATTAAGCTTGACGTAATATGATTAGGCCCGCGTGGTAAATTAGATTGGAATGTTTGAGTTTGTTTGGTTTAATAGCAGCCTCCGCGGCCAGCGCGTGCTCTTCCCCACGAACGGGAACAAATGACCCAAACTGGAGCTCTTTTTATTCAATTAAAACACGGTTTCCGGTGTCAATTATAAACTTAGTTACTGAATTTTTAAATATAATAATAATAATAATAATAATAATAATAATAATAATAATTGATTATTATTATTATTATTATTATTATAAGAGGACTAATTTTTGTCGCATGTTGAACCCTCCAGAAAAATAGATAAAAAGAAAGGAATAGTCTAATAACAAATAGAATTGGCAGGACACATTTTCAGAATTCAAACCCTCTTCAGGATTAAAGCCAGCCGAACGTTGTAGGTTCAAAGCTATTCGTTTCCCGCTGTAACGTAAATGGAAAATCAAATTTAGAATGTCAGTTTACTAATAGTACCGGACCTTTCCTTTGCCTGCGTCGTCACGTCAGTGACATTCAGTACATTGCGTAATTTTGAATGTCTGGTTCTTAAGTGAATGCATTGACCCGCAGGGCAGCATGACGTCAGAGGCGCAACTCAATAAGTGTCCCTCCTTTTAAAGCGGATATAATTTAATAGCAGTCCCTGGAGGACTGGCAGGGGGAGGGGACGTTCCACTCCCTCGAGAAATGCATTAGAATATCAGTCTGGTACAGAACGAGGCGTCGTTTCAGGCGAGTAGAAACGGTAGGAAATAATAGGAATAGCCTATATGTTTGTAGTTGTCCCGACACACCACATTTAAGAAAATATTAAATAAAACGAGAATAATCAAAATAAAAATATTCCACATTTCATTGTGCGTTTCATTCACATAAGCCTTGAGCAACCAGTGCAGAGCAGCGTATAAACCGCGCGTTTGACAGCGTCCATTCACGCGGGATATCTCACGGAGCGGCTCACCCTCCTACCCCACAGAGCCGCGGCGGCGCGGTCCCGATCGCGTGCCGAACCGAGCGACTAAAGCACACATGACGACATACATAGTTGGGGTCAATAAGATTTCACTGACCTGAAACACAGTTACGGTGAATCAAAGCCTTTGGGGTCGTTCAGAATTCTGTAATGTTGATAGCTGAAAGTGAAGGAAAATGAAATGGGACTGTAACTGAAATATCAGCATAGAACACTGTCGTCATTTTTTAATTAGTTTACCTCAATTTCAGGTGGAGGGGGGCGCAGGTTTATTTTGCTACTGGGCACCGGATTAAAACATGAGGAAGGACAGAATGAAGAAGGGCGGGGAGAGCAGGAGGAAGGACAGAATGAAGAGGGGCGGGAAGAGCAGGAGGAAGGACAGAATGAAGAGGGGCGGGGAGAGCAGGAGGAAGGACAGAATGAAGAGGGGCAGGGAGAGCAGGAGGAAGGACAGAATGAAGAGGGGCGGGGAGAGCAGAGGAAGAACAGAATGAAGAGGGGCGGGGAGAGCAGAGGAAGGACAGAATGAAGAGGGGCGGGTAGAGCAGGAGGAGGGGTGAATAGCAGGAGGAGGGGTGAATAGCACAGGTGTGCCAGTTCTGAGCTCCACCCCATGTGTGTGTATGTGTGTGCATATGTGTGTGTGCTTGCAGGTGTCGCTGTGGTCCCTGCTGGTTACCCTGGTGATGCTCTTCATAATGACGGGGGTCATGCTGGGCCCGGAGCTCCTGGCCACCATCCCGCCGGCTGTGTACGCCGTGGCGGTGCTCATGCCCATGGCGGGCTACGCGGCCGGGTACGGCCTGGCCACGCTCTTCGACCTGCCGCCCAGCAGCCGCCGGTCCGTCTCCCTGGAGACCGGCTGCCAGAACGTGCAGCTGTGCACCGCCATCCTGAAGCTGGCCTTCCCGCCGCAGCTGATCGGCGGGCTGTACATGTTCCCGCTGCTGTACGCGCTGTTCCAGGCCGCCGAGGCCGGCCTCTTCATCCTGCTCTACAGAACCTACCGGCAGGAAGTCCTGCGCAAGCAGGACCTGGCGGGGGACGACGACGACACCTCCGTCACCTACAAGACGCTGAAAGAGGAGGAGTCGGGGCTCGACGCGGCCTACGGGTCCGTGACGGCGAGCGACCCGAACGCCATCGCCCTCGCACCCCAGCCGCACCCCGCGCACGTGTAGCCGCGCCCCGGGACTTCACACCCTGCTGCATGTCCGCTGCTCATTCGCTGCAGATCTGAATCTCTCATGTGGTCAAGCTGCAGTTCCATAATTAACTAACAGACCCCAGGTAAGGCAGGGCAGGCTCATGTACATGTCATACAGGCCTAATTTAGGTAATTCTGCGCTATTGTGAATTCTGAAACCGTAGGACTGCACAGCCAAAAGCAGAATACTGTTACTGTTTACAGAATGCCAGGACGCCAATAATACAGACACACTTCACAGCATTACTGTGACCTAGAGCTGTTAGCTCAAGCATTACCATTAGCCATCAGCCTTGAGGAAGGATTGGCTTATTAACAGAACACAGCCCCAGTGGGAATATCTCTAAGCAGACCAGCTAGTCTCGTGTGATTAGTTTTGGAAATAAAATACATTCGCCAACGTGGTCACTGGATCACAAAGCTGGCTTTGTGTCCACAGCTGATAATTATCCGAACTAATTTTTCGCTTTGGAACCAGAAATAAACATATTTATATATGTATATTTTAAAGTGACGCAAAAAGACTAATAACAGGAGCCTTCCCTCAGAACACACCGGGTTAGTAGCCAATCCACAGCTTTGATCTTACCGTAGGTCTTCAGCGCGAGAGCCCATCCTTGCTTCTCCCTGGATCGGCGGCATTGGGGATAGGAAGAGTTCAAATCTGTAACGTGCGCCTTAGAATAGAGCGCGTGGCAGGGTTCAACTGAGGACGATGTGTATGACTTCAAGCAAATCCTTCCAATACAATGTACAAATGTGTAAATGTTTATCTTATGTATAATCAATTATAAACCAATAAAATCCAGTCTTAAAAGCTTTTTGTGCACTTCTGTAGTTTTGTGTTTACGGTCTCCGTTGCTTTCTCGGCTAACTATTGAATGAAATTGGATTGAGGGAACACGCGCACCTGGGAACAATTAAAAGAATTGCCCCCCACCTCGAACATCGGACGGCACTACTTAAATTGGCCAATTGATTTACCACAAGTTGGCTGAACAAAATGGCTACGTATGGTGACGAGTCGATAGATAGCTATCTTTACTCATCTTATAACCCTTACTCGTGTAGGTATCTCAATCCGAAATCGAGGGGCGTCAGTTGGAGGCATAAAAATTACCTGGCGAATTATGGTGACGCGGAGACTTACTTCGACAACCAACAGAGAGCACAGTTAAAATCAATCCTCTCCCAGATCAACCCCGACCTCACACCGAGGCTCCGGAAGGCCAACACCAAAGATGTCGGGGTACAGGTAAACCCCAAGACCGACGCTTCCGTGCAGTGTTCACTGGGTCCTCGAACCCTCTTGGCCCGGAAGCGGGAAGCTCTTCGGCGCAAGCAGGAGAACCAGTCGTTCGGAAGTCCCAGCTCTGTTCGCTATCCCCGGACCCTCGGCGTTTACTCGCCCATCGCCTCCCGGAGGCTCATCTCCTTCACGGAGCCGGACCAAGAGGAGGAGGATCCGACCCCCGCCGGGGAACCGCCTGAACCTGGGGAGAAATGCGCGGGTCATGGGGGAGAGGATAAGGCCGCAGCGGAAGACGACCCCGGAAAGACAACCGAGGCAAAGGCTAACCCCGAAAAAGGTGTCGACGCAAAGGAAGAGCAGTCGAGTGAATCCGAGAAAAATCCCGAAGATGTAACAAAATCCAAGGCGCGTGTGAGGTTTCAGGTGAGTCGCTGGTGCTTTAAAGCCCCCGCGCTACACGTGAACTTTACTTTTAAGAAACACTGGTGGCTTGCTCGCACTGTAGGCAAAACAATATTTATTTGAATGTAGCCTATTATGTATTCTTTGATCAGACACTTAAATGACTTGTTTAACGTGTGGTAAAACGCGCTTAAAAGTACTTTTAGAGCGGGATACACACGCTGCCCTGCGAAAGCGCCGCATTGTGACATTATTTATGCTGGTAGTTCTTGGAGCAGAAGTACGGCTACTACCACTGCAGGGACTGCAATCTCCGGTGGGAGAGCGCCTACGTCTGGTGCGTCCAGGGAACCAACAAGGTGCGCGAGGAACTGACGCCGCTTTAAATATTCTGCTCCATTTCCAAGTGTCTTACCCCACGAAGTGTGCTCTCTCAACAGGTTTACTTCAAACAGTTCTGTAGAACGTGTCAGAAAGCATTTAATCCGTATCGCGTGGAGGACATCACCTGTCAGGTAATGACCCAAATACTGTGGCGGCTGGAGTGGTTTTCCGTATTTATTTATTTTTTAAATTCCCATTAATGACCCTATACGCGGTCTCCCGACAGGCATGCAAACGAGCACGCTGCACGTGCCAGGTGACGCTACGCCACGTGGACCCCAAGCGGCCTCACAGACAGGATCTCTGCGGCCGGTGCAAAGGCAAGCGGCTCTCGTGCGACAGCACCTTCAGCTTCAAGTACATCATCTGAGCGGCGTCCTGCGCGACCGAGGAACCTGGCCCAAGCCGAGGCTCTGACGAAACGAACTCATTTGCTGATTGTAGGAATCGCTACCATTGCAATGTAAAATAAATGGCAGTAAACAGAATCCTGAGGTTTTTAAACATTTTTTTATTCTCCCCATCTTAACTGCATCATACATGTGCTCACTTCCCAACGCCAGGCTTTGATCCTGAATTCTGCAGGCTGACCTGCTGTGCCTCTTTTGTTGGTGTGGCCATAACCCATCTGTGCATTCAGGTCTGGTCAGTGTGTGGACCTCTAGTGGGGTCTTTTTAATTGGGGAACATTTAATGGCGACTGAAAAGCAGCACCAAGGTTTAATTTTTGAAAGGATTTTGCCTGTAATGGCAGAATCCACCGTACATGCTCGTCCTTCAGATGCTGACTGGCGGGTGAAACGGCCGCACGAGAGCAACAGGGAAGCGGAGGCCCCTCCTCCTCCAGCGCGGTGGGTTAGCCGGGCAGCGGCTAACGGGGTTTGACACTGCATCACAGGCGGCCGTTTCACGCCCGACTTCCTCCCCGAGGAAAAACGGAGCTGGTGTGGGACGGGGACGGGGGGTGTGTGTGTAGACTTCAGTGCATTTGTGCCAAAACTCACCTCTTGGGACACGAACACACATTTATATACATGTGGGCTGTGAAGAGCTGAAAACATCTATTTACAAATAAAATGGGGATGAGTTCTTTGGCACACACGGAGGTGGCTTACCGGACCTGCTTCAGTCACACAGCAGAGCCCAAAGTAGGTTTTATGTTTTTAATGAAGGACTGCATTATCACATACAGGGTTATGCTGTAACAGGGATGTGGGACACTGCTGCTGTCAGCACAGCAGTCCGGAGGGTGGAGCACAGGTGCCACTACACAGGAAGTGACATCAAAAGAGCTGCACTGCTTCCTGACTGCCTGTGGAATACAGCAGATACTCTGCACACACGAGCAGGACATGTGAACAGGCTCCGCCTCCCCGGAACCGGCTGACAGGACGACTTAAAACAAAAAAAATAAAGGAAACTTTTAATGCACCTTGAAATAAAAACTATTTCCCAGGAAATAATATATCCATTAAATAATTAAGAACAGCATTCAGAAGTACCAAACAGGCCAGTGAGGAATGAATACAGTGACTGTGTGAATGTGCCAGGACCGTTTTCCCACAGCTTTCTGGGGTCCGCTCACATCCTGCAGTTCATCTGCAGGCACAGCTGAGCCAACATGGATGAACACAGGCCACAGTTTCCCCTCAGAACACAGGGCTGTCATAGCAGCCTGCTTCTGGGGAACAGAGCCAACATGGAGATCACAGTAGAGAGGAATGCATACGACTGATCTGGTAGAGAGTCCCCTGACCTTTGACCTCTGCCACTGCCAGTCCTGTTTGGTGACACGACATTTGGGTCGGGTTATAATGGAGTTAATTTTCCGTGGTTTCTTCTGTTTTTCATCAGCTTTATACACATTTCCTGCATTAACAGTGCATTGCACAAAATGTACAATAAAAATACTGCTTTTACACTATACAGTTCTAAAATATATACAGAGTAAAATAAGTTATTGATGTTTTTTCATAATGAATGTAGCCAGTCTGCATGTGTGTGTGTGTGTGTGTGTCTGCATGTACATAATCACTCACCCACACGCGCGCTCGCACATACACACAGCCCCACACACACACGTACACACACACACACACACACACACACACACAGATATATATATATGTTCTAAAGGCAGATAGTTTTTGGTTAGCTATGATCAGCGATCACTTGAGCCCCAGAGAGAGGATGAGACTCTATACAGACCCCAGGCAGGTTAAATATCGTAACATTTACAGCCTAACCAGGATGTTAGCTTTCATAAAAAATAATTTTAATTTCTCAAAAAAATATTCTTGCAGTATTTTTCTTCCTCTATTGAGTTTCTGGAGGAGAAAATTTTTTTTTTTTTTTTTTAGTTTTTAGTTTTTTGCAAACCTTGGAGATGTCTCAGACAGTCCCCATCACTCACACACCTTGCGCTCACAAGCGACACATTTACCCTGTGCTGTGCCCTTTACAGCCACGCCCACACTGCCCCATAGCAACGCCCTCCCCATCACACAGCCACGCCCACACTGCCCCATAGCCACGCCCTCCCCATCACACAGCCACGCCCACACTGTCCCATAACCACGCCCTCCCCATCACACACACAAGCCCGCCCGGTCCCCTAACCACGCCCACCCTGCCCCATAGCTACGCCCATCCCACCCCACCCCACCCACCGGGTTCTGTCTGTGGATCACATGCTGCTGTAAGGAGATCAGGCAGCCAGTGAAGCCTGAAGGTCACACCTCCAAAAAGCTTCCAGTTCCAGCATCCCCCCCCCCCCCGCTCCACCCCCCACCCCACCTCCTTACAGCAGCAGAGTTCCGCCAGAAGGGGAAAAGTCACAGAAGTGTCAGCCAACCGCACGCATCCTTTAGCCCTTAGAGATGGGGGAGCCCTGCCCCTGCCCCCCGGCCCCCCCCCACCCCTGTCAGACGGCGCAGGTGTGCGCTAGCCTCAGCGCGTGGCGGATCTGCAGGTTGAGCTGCATCAGGTGGGAGCTGGCGGGGGTGAGGTCGGGGGAGGGGCCCAGCAGCGCCACGCTGCCCGTCTGTCCCAGGCTCAGGTGGCGGAAGGAGAGCAGCTGCAGAGTGCGCACCGCGTCGTCCGCTGCCCCGCCAAAGATGTCCTCCGGCCACAGAGACCTGCGCCCAGAAACACACACACACCCTCAGAGCCACAGCGACCTACGCCCAGAAACACACACACACCCTCAGAGCCACAGCGACCTACGCCCAGAAAACACACACACCCTCAGAGCCACAGCGACCTACGCCCAGAAACACACACACACCCTCAGAGCCACAGCGACCTACGCCCAGAAACACACACACCCTCAGAGCCACAGCGACCTACGCCCAGAAACACACACACTTACCCTCAGAGCCACAGCGACCTACGCCCAGAAACACACACACACACCCTCAGAGCCACAGCGACCTACGCCCAGAAACACACACACACCCTCAGAGCCACAGCAACCTACGCCCAGAAACACACACACACCCTCAGAGCCACAGCGAACTACGCCCAGAAACACACACACACCCTCAGAGCCACAGCAAACTACGCCCAGAAACACACACACACCCTCAGAGCCACAGCGACCTACGCCCAGAAACACACACACACCCTCAGAGCCACAGCAACCTACGCCCAGAAACACACACACACCCTCAGAGCCACAGCAACCTACGCCCAGAAACACACACACACCCTCAGAGCCACTGCGACCTACGCCCAGAAACACACACACACCCTCAGAGCCACAGCGACCTACGCCCAGAAACACACACACACACACTCAGACCCACAGCGACCTACGCCCAGAAACACACACACACACACACACACCCTCAGAGCCACAGAGACCTACGCCCAGAAACACACACACACCCTCAGAGACACAGCAATCTACGCCCAGAAACACACACACTTACCCTCAGAGACACAGCAAGCTACGCCCAGAAACACACACTTACCCTCAGAGACACAGCAACCTACGCCCAGAAACACACACACACACACACCCTCAGAGCCAGAGCGACCTACGCACACAAACAAACACACACACACACACACACACACCCTCAGAGCCAGAGCGATCTACGCCCAGAAACACACACACACCCTCAGAGCCACAGCGACCTACGCCCAGAAAGGAGTAAGCTGGCAGGAGTAAGCTGAAGGCTTACCTGAAGGCCTTGACCTGTGTGAGGGCGGAGCCAAAGTCACGGGCGTGCAGTGTCTCAATGAGCGACTGGATCGCTGCCTCAGGACTGGCCTGCGCCGCCTCGGACACGCCCACTTCTTCCTGGCCGTTAGCCTCAGACTCCGCCTCCTTCAGACAGCTCTCCAGCAGAGCCAGCTCCTCCGTCATGTTAATGACCTACAGAGGGACACACACACATTAGAGACCCTCACACACACACACACACACACACACAGACACACATTAGAGACCCACACACACACACATACACACACACACACACTAGAGACCCTCACACACACACACACACACACACACTAGAGACCCTCTCTCACACACACACACACACACACACACACACACTCACCTGTGGCTCTTGCGTGATGCTCTCTACCCGGCTGATGAGTTTGCAGTAGGCCTGAAAGAGCAGCAGCAGCTGGAAGTGCAGCTTATAGAGCCTGCGGCAGAGCTCCAACTCCTGTACACAGAGAGAGATCTTCACACACCGCCCGTGCACTCCCTGCACACAGCCATTCAGCCACACGGGCCAATCAGTGACCCGGTGCACTCCCTGCACAGTCAAACGGGCCAATCAGTGACCCTATGCACTCCCGGCACAGTCAAATGGGCCAATCAGTGACCCTGTGCACTCCCTGCACAGTCAAATGGGCCAATCAGTGACCCTATGCACTCCCTGCACACAGTCACATGGGCCAATCAGTGACCCTATGCACACCCTGCAAAGTCAAACGGGCCAATCAGTGACCCTACGCACTTCCTGCACACAGCCATTCAGCCGCACGGCCCAATCAGTCATCACAGATGAGTTTCCAGGTTAGAAGCTGAGGGGGGGTAAGGGGAAGCTGGTTAGCCAGCTGGAGTGTGTTGGCATGGCGCCCCTCCCACCTCCCAACAGGAAAATAAAACAGAATGGGATTGTGGGAATGAGCATGCAGAATGAACACAAAATGGACCCCAGATGAGACCCGCCAGCTTCATCACCCTCCACCGCTCTGCAGGCCACGCCCCAAACACACACACCAATCAGCACCCTCCTGCTCCCAGCCAGGTTCCAGGCAGATGAATCTGCCATGGAGATCTGCAGCATGCTGGGAGGCGGGTTACAGAGCCATTATTCATGAGTCAAGCATAAATATGCGCATACTTAATGAGAGATGATCAGGTGGCATGTTGGGCGGGGTTAGCCCTGCAATGGAGGGGTGGGGGGAGGAGCGACTGCGCAGACTTGCGCAGAGGACACAGGCAGACGCACATGGGGAGGGGTGGAATGGGCAGTCTGTCCATCTGTCTGTCAGACGGGAGTACAGAGTCTAGGATTGAAGAGGCCACTTACTGCTAGAGTTTCCATTTGCTAAGCAAGAGGGCGAGCCAAACACACACAGCACAACCAGAGGAGAGAGAGAGACCCAGAGTTAGACTTCTGAACACCTCAACAGCAGCAGTCCCAGTGCCCAGTAAGACATCCCACACACAGCACTTTCATTACGTGGGGGGGGAAGGGGGGAAGAGAGACGTAAACACAACCTGGCCTGGGTGTGTTTGATTGGTTGTGTAGGAGGGGGCGGGGCGTACCTGGGCCTGGTGTGTTTGATTGGTTGTGTAGGAGGGGGCGACTGGGCCTGGGGGTTTGTGGTGGTAGGAGGGCGGGGCGTACCTGGGCCTGGGTGTGTTTGATTGGTTGTGTAGGAGGGGCGGGGCGTACCTGGGCCTGGGTGTGTTTGATTGGTTGTGTAGGAGGGGGCGGGGCGTACCTGGGCCTGGGTGTGTTTGATTGGTTGTGTAGGAGGGGGCGGGGCGTACCTGGGCCTGGGTGTGTTTGATTGGTTGTGTAGGAGGGGGCGGGGCGTACCTGGGCCTGGGTGTTGGCTCGCGAGGTGCTGTCCTTCTCGCCGAACGTTTTCACGCAGTTATCAAGCCACTGCAGAGACAGAGACATCATCAGTGCATCATTCCATTAAACAGCCTGCCTCCAGCACTGAAGCAGCTCAGACAAGCAACCCATACTCACACCTTAAACTATACTGTAAGACATGCGGGTGTGCGCGTGCATGCGTGTGCGTGTGTGAGTGTGTGTGCATGTGTGAGTGTGTGTGAGCATGTGTGTGTGTGTGCGAGTGTGTGTGTGTGTAGTGTACTTAGTGAACTGAAGAAGCAAAGCAGAGCCTGTCTTATTCAATTAGCAGCTGAATCTAAAGACCCGCCCACTATCCGTCCATCTCTGCCTGCAAGCCAATCAGCGGCCAATCAGATCTCCCTGCCAGGCCTCGTGCTCGTTTAGAGCAGCAGCCCGAGGGCTATATTTAGCCCTGCCTGCAGCGGTGACTCACCGCCCAGCGGAAAGATCTGGAACCCAAGCACTTCCCCCGCACCGGCCACCGCCCGGAGAACGCTCCCATTTACTAACCCTGAGCCCCCTCTGCCCCACCCGCTACTAACCTGGCCCCTGCCCCTGCTCGCCTCCAGCCCGCCCCCATTACTAACCCTGAGCCCCCCCACCCTGCTTCTACCCTGAGCCCCCCCAGCCCCGCTTACTAACCCTGAGCCCCCCAGCCCCCCCAGCCCCCCAGCCCCACTTACTAACCCTGAGCCCCGCCCAGCCCCACTTACTAACCCTGAGCCCCCCCCCTGCCCCCCAGCCCACTTACTAACCCTGAGCCCCCCGCCCTACTCCCTGACCCCCCACCCCCAGCCCCTTACTAACCCTGAGCCCCCCGCCCCCGCCCACTTACTAACCCTGAGCCCCCCTCTGCCCCCCAGCCCGCTTACTAACCCTCAGCCCCCCCCCCCCCACTTACTAGCCCTAAGCCCCCAGCCCCACTTACTAACCCTAAGCCCCCCCAGCCCTGCTTACTAACCCTGAGCCCCCCCTCTGCCCCCCTAGCCCGCTTACTAACCCTCAGATAGAGAGGAGATCAGACAGAGGGGATCAGACAGAGAGGAGATCAGACAGAGGGGATCAAAAGAGGGATCAGACAGAGAGATAATCAGACAGAGAGGGATCAGACAGAGGGGATAACACAGAGGAGATCAGACAGAGGGGATCACACAGAGGGAGATCAGACAGAGGGGATCAGACAGAGGGAGATCAGACAGAGGGGGATCAGACAGAGAGGAGATCAGACAGAGGGGGGATCAGACAGAGAGGATCAGACAGAGGGGATCAGACAGGGGGATCAGACAGAGGGGGATCAGACAGAGGATCAGACAGAGGGGACATCAGACAGAGGGGGGATCAGACAGAGGGGGGATCAGACAGAGAGGAGATCAGACAGAGGGGGGATCAGACAGAGGAGATCAGACAGAGGAGATCAGACAGAGGGGGGATCAGACAGAGGGGATCAGACAGAGAGGAGATCACACAGAGAGGGTAACAGACACACTTTATAATAGCAGTCTGCACTCGAGTCTGCATTATTCCCTGGATATAAAAACCCTGGCAGACTGTTTGAACTGTCTGCTGATGGTGTAGAAGGCAAGTGTGTGCTGCTCAGCTCTCAGCTCTCAGAACCGCACTGTCGCTACATGACATGGGGGTAGGATCACAAGTAGGATCACACGTGGGGGTAGGATCACAAGTAGGATCACACGTGGGGTTAGGATCACAAGTAGGATCACACGTGGGGTTAGGATAAAATGGGCGGGGTAGGATCCGGTGGGCGAGATTATGATAAAGGGGGTGTGGTTAGGATAAAATGGGCGGGGTTAGGATCCGGTGGGTGGGGTTAGGATCAGGTGGTGGTGGGTTAGGATAGGGGTGGGTTAGTGATACAGTGGGGTTGATGGGGGTTATGTAGGTGGTTAGAAAAATGGGCGGGGTTAGGATCCGGTGGGTGGGGTTATGATACAGTGGGTGGGGTTAGGATCCGGTGGGTGGGGTTATGATACAGTGGGTGTGGTTAGGATAAAGTGGGCGGGCTAGGTGCGGTGGGCGGGCTCAGGTGACGCACCTGTTGGGCTGACTCCCTCTTGCTGTTGTAGGTGTCCAGGTGCTCCTGCAGCTCCAGAACACTGAACTTCAGAGCCTCCAACAGCCCACAGGACACCAGCTAAACACCACAACACACACCATCACAACCAGCACCACACTGTGTGTGTGTGTGTGTGTGTGTGTGTTTGTGTGCAAGCGTGTATGTATGTGTGTGTGTGTGTGTGTGCGAGCGTGTATGTATGTGTGTGTGTGTTTGTGTGTGTGTGTGTGAGAGAGTTTGTGTGTGTGTGTGTGAGAGAGAGTGTGTGTGAGAGTGTGTGTGTGAGTGTGTGTGTGAGAGGTGAGAGTGTGTGGTGAGTGTGTGTGGAGTGTGTGAGGTGTAGGTGTGTGTGTGTGTGGGTTGAGAGAGAGTGTGTTGTGTTGTGGTGTGAGAGAGGGTGTGTGTGTGTGTGTGGTGTGTGTGAGAGAGAGAGTGTGTGTAGTGTGTGTGTGTGAGAGAGTTGTGTGTGAGGAGTGTGTGTGTGTGTGGAGAGAGTGTGTGTGTGAGAGTGGGTGGTGTGTGTGGTGTGATGAGAGTGTGGTGTGTGTGTGTGTGTGTGTGTGAGAGAGAGTGTGTGTATGTGTGTACTCACTGTTTCTGCATCCAGCAGCACTGTGGGACACTGTGAACAGGCCATCAGGACATCCAGAGAGCTGCGGAACTGGCCCCCGATCCGCCCCAGCCCCTCCCCCAGGAAACCCACTGCAGCGTGTGTCAGTGTGCCAAACTTCCTCTGGATACTCTACACACACATTACATTACACACGTTACATACAGAGACATTACATTACACACGTTACATACAGAGACATTACACACATTACATACAGATTATATTACACACACACATTACTGTAAAAAACACTCTTATATATACACACACGCACACACCTGGAAGAGACGTGAGAACACGTGGAAGGTGTGCACTGCAGAAGAGCCGTCCGTGTCTGACAGCATCTGGTTGACATGGCAACGCCAGGCATCCTCCTCATCGTCGTAGGCAACAGGCTGGAAGGCTGCCAGGATGGCGGAGAGAAACGGCGAGGGGGGTGGAGACGCCTGGAGCTCCGAGAATCCTTCTGCTTCCCCTTCATCCTGACTACACACACACACACACACGATTACTTTCCAGGGCTCTAGATTCTATCCTTTTCTGGCCCAAAAAATTCCACAACAGACAAAAACCATGATCTTTGAGTAACAGTGCAGTGAGAAATTCACTGTGGAGCAGGGAAATGACTGCTTGTGAAGTATACTTCTCAACGAGTGTGACTGAAGGGCACATGCGGTGGGGCTGTAGGTACAGTAGAAGCTAGGCTATAATCAAGGTCCTCAGAAAGATAGTAAGAACAGATTTGTGAACAGAGTGTTCATTGAGAAATGCTGTGCGATCACTTTTCTTCTTTTTAACTTTTAAAGTGTTGAAACAGTGTATACTGGCCTTTCCCGAATGTAAAAATAGGAAAACTATAAAATATACTTTTGTGTAAAATATTAAAGAACAGAGCTGGAGGACCGGGCATGTTCTGTAATGAATATTCATAAGCTCACTTTTGACAGACAGCCCACTAGCGTCTTAGCGTTTGGCCTGCTAGCCAGCAGAGCCCCAGGGAAGGCTCCCTAAGGCCGGCCGAACGCGCCAGACGACAGGAGCACTTTAACAGCGCTAACACTCCACTGCACATGGACTCCTCAGGAACTCATAAAGATTCTGAGCTTCTCCTAATGTAATAAAGGGAACGGTCAGGCACCAGGCACAGCTGGAGGGAACCCATTCAGGAAAGCAGCGCAGCAGATGTGTGCAACTGAAGTGGCAAATGGAGACTCCACTGGAAGCCACACAGCGAAGCACCACAGACGGAGGAGGCGGTGTTAAGACTGCAGATTAACGGCAGTGTTCACCTCCGCGTGTGACAGGTGCTCTTCCCAAGACTGAAGCAAACTAATCAGCGAAAGGCAGACTCATTTGGTCACTACTAAAGCAGGCTTCAGCACTCTGGCGGGATAAGGAATATGCACAAAGTAATGCAACTGAAAAAGAAATAAAAAGCACAAAATGCAAAGGCAATGGACTGGACACATTCTGCAAATAAAGCTTTAAGAGATGAACAAGCTGGCTGCACACCTGCCTAATTAGCATCAAAACTCACTCAGGTGTTCTGGTGAATGTACTGGCTGAAACATCTATACCCACCACGCCACCGGACGCATGCACACACATCCGCACGCACACCCGCCCACACACACGCACGCACGCAAGCCCACACGCACACACACACACACGCACGCACACGCACACCCGCCCACACACACACACACGCACGACACCCGCCACGCACACACACACGCACCCCGCCACACACACACACACACACACACACCACACCCAGCCCGCTGCACACACACAAAACAAACACTCAGCACATCCCCCACCAAAACCACTAATGCATACCCCATCGCACGTGCACACAAGCCCGCACACACACACACACGCACACCCGCCCACACATACACACACACCCCCCCCCCAAAACACACACAACAATCTATACCTCACGCACCAACACACACACACCTACCAATACCCCCCACAAACCACCAACCAACCCCTGCGCACCACACCCACACACACACACTCACACAATAGCAAATCACATGAAAATTCATACTGCACGCCCGCACCACACACACACACAATAATACATAAACACAGAACCCCTGAAAAACACATACTGCATACCTCTCAATGGGACCCACTACACATAAGCATATACATCCATACGTCCACCCCCACAAAACAACATAAACTATAATTCGCAAAAATCACACACAACCACAGCACATAACCACACCCCCACAAACACACAAACCCAAGCCCTATGCACATCATGCGCAGAACTCACACTGCACTCCAACAGTTATGAAGCAGACATATGAAAATTATGCTGTGCTGCGCAGACGAACACCACCACCTCACCCAAGCACACTGTCACCAGCACACACCACACACCACATCAAACACATCCAGATCAGACCCAATACATCCAGTACTGATACAGACTAACTAAACATATCAAACATGCACTCCCAAAACATAGCACTGGCATTCCAAACCATCCTAGCTACTGCAGCATCCAAAATCAAGCATGCGCATCCACAGCACACCACTAAAAGCACACAAAAATCACAATGCAGCACCAACCATCCAGCACCACACCCAACGCACTCCATACGCAACACAGCACCACACAACACACACACGCAGCCTAATCACAGCACTGCGCAATACTCCAGACTGCACGCCCAAACATCGAGCACTGCAGACCGAAAGAATGCAAGCTGCTGTGCAGGCACGAAGAATCACACTGCATCCCAAAAGTGCTGCAGGAGCACACTGTCCCTGCTCACACTGGAGCCACAGCACTGCAGCATCCAAACACATCCAGCACTGCAGCACCCAAACGCATCCAGCACTGCAGCATCCAGCACTGCAGCACCCAAACGCATCCAGCACTGCAGCACCCAAACGCATCCAGCACTGCAGCACCCAAACACATCCAGTACTGCAGCACCCAAACACATCCAGCACTGCAGCACCCAAACGCATCCAGCACTGCTGCATGCAGCACTGCAGTACCCAAACACATCCAGTACTGCAGCACCCAAACACATCCAGTACTGCAGCACCCAAACACATCCAGCACTGCAGCACCCAAACGCATCCAGCACTGCAGCACCCAGCACTGCAGCACCCAAACACATCCAGCACTGCAGCACCCAAACACATCCAGCACTGCAGCACCCAAACACATCCAGCACTGCAGCACCCAAACACATCCAGCACTGCAGCACCCAAACACATCCAGCACTGCAGCACCCAAACACATCCAGCACTGCAGCACCCAAACACATCCAGCACTGCAGCACCCAAACGCATCCAGTACTGCAGCACCAAACACAGTACTGCAGCAGCACTGCAGCACCCAAACACACTGCCAGCACTGCAGCACCCAAACACATCCAGTACTGCAGCACCCAAACACATCCAGCACTGCAGCACCCAAACGCATCCAGTACTGCAGCACCCAAACACATCCAGCACTGCAGCACCCAAACGCATCCAGCACTGCAGCATCCAAACACATCCAGCACTGCAGCACCCAAACGCATCCAGCACTGCAGCACCCAGCACTGCAGCACCCAGTACTGCAGCACCCAAACGCATCCAGCACTGCAGCACCCAAACACATCCAGCACTGCACCAGCACATCCAAACACATCCAGCACTGCAGCACCAAACGCACATACTGCAGCACGCAGCACCCAAACGCATCCAGTACTGCAGCACCCAAACACATCCAGTACTGCAGCACCCAAACACATCCAGCACTGCAGCTTCCAGTACTGCAGCACCCAAACACATCCAGCACTGCAGCACCCAAAGGCATCCAGCACTGTAGCACCCAGCACTGCAGTACCCAAACGCATGCAGCACCCAAATGCATTCAGTACTGCAGCACCCAAACGCATCCAGCACTGCAGCACCCAAACACATTCAGTACAGCAGGACTATTAGCCTGTGTTGGGTCTGATGCTAATTGTCCTTTAGCCAGTGATGGGTCTGATACTAGTGTCCCTCAGCCAGTGTTGGGTCTGATACTAGTGTCCTTTAGCCAGTGATGGGTCTGATACTAGTGTCCCTCAGCCAGTGTTGGGTCTGATAATAGTGTCCTTCAGCCAGTGTTGGGTGGCCTTCAGAGTAAGACAGAGCCCGGCTCGGCCCATTGCCAGACAGACCGCTGACGCCAGAGGAGATGCGGTTAATGACAGAACCGTCCTTTTCTCTGTTTATTACTGCTAAGGGCAGTGGGGCCCTTTCTGAGCTCTACATCACTGATTACTGAAAATCCCCCCGTCCAACAGCAAGAGAACACCTGCAGCCTAAACCTTGATCAACTAAGCACTCATCTGCAGACAGGTAAACTCTCACCTGTACACAGGTGATCTAACCTGCAGACAGGTAAACTCTCTCTCAGCTGCACACAGGTAAGTGAGACGTACCTGGACAGGCCAGAGAAGTCCGCCTCCTCCTCCTCGCAGCGCTCGTCCAGCTCTTTGAGGGCCAGTGTGACATCATCTTCACAGATGGAGGGAGGGCCGCTGTCCGGGGCCGCGGGGGGAGGGGCCTCGTCCTCGCAGACAGACCCGGCTGGGCTCTGCGATGGCGGTGGGGGGGCGGGGTCCTGAGAGTCCGGGAGGTCCGGCAGCTCCGGGGGCAGGGGGGGGGCGCTGCAGAAGCCTGTGTCCTCACTCACACTGCTGCTCAGCTCGTCCGCCGCTGTCACACTCACGTCCTGCGCACCAAACCACCACAGGGGGCGCTGGTCAGGCACCCACCCACAAACCTTTCCGAATGACACACCCAAACACGCTGGCGTGACACTGAAACACAGGTTTCTGACTGCAGCACTCTGCCACCATCCAGCAGACTGACTGACATCCTCTATCTGTTAAAAATGCACACACCAAACAACGCCCTCAACCTGCTACAGCAGACACACCAAAGAGCCCCTATAAACGCTGCTGCTAATATGGACAGCAAATACAGTCACATACACATCAAAACCCCCGAGTACCACTAGCCCCTAAGGTATGAGAAACACTAGGACCATACATTAAATTGTGTTGTGTGTGTGTGTGTGTGTGTGGATGGATGTGTGTGAGAGAGAGTGTGTGTGTGTGTGGGTGTGTGTGAGAGAGAGTGTGTGTGTGTGTGTGTGTGGATGTGTGTGTGAGAGAGAGTGTGAGTGTGTGTGGGTGTGTGTGGATGTGTGTGTGTGTGTGTGTGTGTGGGTGGATGTGTGTGTGTGTGTGTGTGTGTGTGAGTATGTGTGAGAGAGAGAGAAGAGTGTGTGTGGATGTGTGTGTGTGTGTGTGTGTGAGAGAGAGAGAGTGTGTGTGTGTGTGTATGTGTGTGTGTGTGAGAGAGAGTGTGTGTGTGTGTGTGTGTGTGTGTGTGTGTGTGTGCATTTAAATGCATTAAACGGCAGTGTGGCGAGCTGCCAGTAGGCTTGTAACGCAGGTTATTAGGGAAAGCTTTTATTAGGGAAAGCTTTTAGGAGCTGGCTGGAAGGGTGAATCAGAGTATTGATGAGTTTATCTCTGCTTTTCTGGAGCCATTCCATTAGCCTGCCATGCTAATGCACAGATACCCTTCAGCTCACTTTCAGAGCTCCCTGGACCTCCCACAATCCCCTGCTCCCCATTCAGTGCAGTACACACCTGAAACTCCAATCACAGTGAAGAACACACCTCAATCTCCAATCACAGTGAAGTACACACCTCAGCCTCCAATCCCAGCAAAGTACACACCTCAATCTCCAATCCCAGCAAAGTACACACCTCAATCTCCAATCCCAGCAAAGTACACACCTCAATCTCCAATCCCAGCAAAGTACACACCTCAAACACCAATCACAGTGAAAATATATACCTCAATCTCCAATCGCAGAGAAGTACACACCTACATCTCCAATCACAGTGAAGTACACACCTCAGCCTCCAATCCCAGCAAAGTACACACCCTCAATCTCCAATCCCAGCAAAGTACACACCTCAGCCTCCAATCCCAGCAAAGTACACACCCTCAATCTCCAATCCCAGCAAAGTACACACCTCAATCTCCAATCCCAGCAAAGTACACACCCTCAATCTCCAATCCCAGCAAAGTACACACCTCAATCTCCAATCCCAGCAAAGTACACACCTCAATCTCCAATCCCAGCAAAGTACACACCTCAAACACCAATCACAGTGAAAATATATACCTCAATCTCCAATCGCAGAGAAGTACACACCTACATCTCCAATCACAGTGAAGTACACACCTCAGCCTCCAATCCCAGCAAAGTACACACCCTCAATCTCCAATCCCAGCAAAGTACACACCTCAGCCTCCAATCCCAGCAAAGTACACACCCTCAATCTCCAATCCCAGCAAAGTACACACCTCAATCTCCAATCACCTCAAAGTACACACCTCAAACACCAATCACAGTGAAAATATATACCTCAATCTCCAATCGCAGAGAAGTACACACCTACATCTCCAATCACAGTGAAGTACACACCTCAGCCTCCAATCCCAGCAAAGTACACACCCTCAATCTCCAATCCCAGCAAAGTACACACCTCAGCCTCCAATCCCAGCAAAGTACACACCCTCAATCTCCAATCCCAGCAAAGTACACACCTCAATCTCCAATCACCTCAAAGTACACACCTCAAACACCAATCACAGTGAAAATATATACCTCAATCTCCAATCGCAGAGAAGTACACACCTACATCTCCAATCACAACACAATACACTTCTCAATTTCCAATCACAGTGCAGAACACGCCTCATCCCCCAATCACAACAGAGTACACAGAGCAATCTCCAGTGAGCTTACACAAGGTCCGTCCAGGTAGTTTTATTTACCTGTATGGGAAAGGCGATGCAGCCAGGGCAAGCTGCCCAAGGTTAGCACTGCGGTTAGTGTGTTAGTACACAGGATAGCACACAGCGTTAGTAAATCAGTACATGGATCTCTCTCTCTCTCGCTCTTTCTCTCTCTCATTCTCACTCTCTCTGTCACTCTTGCTCTCTCACTTGAGATGAAAGAGTGATAAGGGAGTTGAAGGGGGGTGTGGAATGAATAAAAAGTGGGCTGTTTTGCCTTTTCCTGGGTCAGTCACTGTGGCTGATTAATTCACCAGAGAGAAAAAACCGAATCCATGCCACACCATGATCCTGCGTTCCCTATTTCTCTCATGTCCCGGTTTTCACCAGGATTAATAAAATTAGTGCATGTTGGTGCTACCCAGGAGGACACCTGCCGTATACAGGTGTAAAACTGACTCCTCGCTGCAACAGACTCCTTGCAAGGCGATTTCAGAACCTAATGTTGAATCTTATTTTTTAAAATTGTAATTGTTTAAAAATTAATTTACATTTTAGTAGCAAGCTACTTCTTTGACTATTTTTTGAAACTTTGCTAGTTTCCTACCTTGCCAACACCTTCTTTGCTGTAGCTAGCAGCTACTACAGGTCAGCCAGCCAGCCAGCCAGAACTAGCTAACTAGCTAGTAGCAATACGTAGCTAATGAGTTTAAGTTGTGGCTAGGTTTGCACTGATTAACTTTGAATAATTTGCATGCTTAATTCAGATTGTGTTTCTCTTTCATTGAAATTTAAGTACAACTGACACAATACAAAAAAGCAAGCATTTAAACACTCCAACTTCAGCTCAACAGCCAGGCCGAAGTCTGCACAAGTTACTCTGCCATCTGCGTGCTTCACGCATATTACACTTCACCAGGAGAGGGGGAGGGGCCATACTCACAGACAGGTGACTGGTCAGCTGATTTGGGGGTGGGGCATGCCCACTCAGCTCCATAACTGGACGAGAGGGTTTAGGGGTAGTGGTGGACTGAGGCCAATCAGAGGCTGTCATTTCGTTGCTTAAATACACGCAAGCACAGCCAGCCTGAGGTGCGTGTCTATCCTGACAATCTCTCCCCCAATCAGACAACAAGCAGGCAAGCAAGCTCCGCCCACTCAAGACAAGAAGAGACAGACAGACAGAGAGGAGCAGAGGAAAAAGAGGGCTTCCAATAGAGTCCCAGAGCCAAACATCCATGAGAGCGTGAGACAGCTATGAGACGAGAGCGCCCCCTACAGGCTGGGGGCCAGAGTGTCTGTGGTCAGAGAGGGAGGGCAGGTGCCAGGCCCACATACCTCTCTGAGACAGGGACAGCAGGGCGGGGAAGGAGGCGCAGGGGGAGGAGGAGCAGGCACCGGACCCACACACCTCCCCGAGACAGAGAGTGCAGGGTGGGGGAGGAGGCGCAGGCACCGGACCCACACACCTCCCTGAGACAGAGAGTGCAGGGTGGGGGAGGAGCAGGCACCGGACCCACACACCTCCCTGAGACAGAGAGTGCAGGGTGGGGGAGGAGGCGCAGGCACCGGACCCACACACCTCCCTGAGACAGAGAGTGCAGGGTGGGGGAGGAGCAGGCACCGGACCCACACACCTCCCTGAGACAGAGAGTGCAGGGTGGGGGAGGAGGCGCAGGGGGAGGAGAGCAGGTGGGAGAAGGTTCTAGAAAGCCCCCGTGCACCACAGCTTATTGTGCCCCCCGATTGGTCCCACCTCAGGCGGCTGGCTGCTGGCGCTGTCTGAGTGGGCGGGGTCCGGGGCGGGGTCCAGGGCAGGGCTGTCCAGGGCGGGGTCCGGGGTGGGGTCCAGGGCAGGGCTGTCCGGGCGGGGCAGGGGTGTGGCCTCCTCAGTCACTGCGCTGCTGGACGAGTCCTGAGACTGCTGCAGGGAGTCCACGTGATTGGACGCTGCCTCGTCCGTCGCCGAGTCACTGTTCAACTGTGGGGGAAGGGGCGGGGCATCACTACGGCAACAGCAGGGGTGTGTTTTCTCCTCAGTAAATGCAAAACATAAATGCCTCAGAGTGAAGCATTTGGGTATGGCATAAGTGCACACACGCACACACGCATAAGCGCGCACACACACACATGCACGCACACACGCACAGCCTAAAAGGACTAACAGCGTGTTCACCAGCCTAAAAAGACTAACAGCGTGTTCACCAGCCTAAAAAGACTAACAGCATGTTCACCAGCCTAAGAGGACTAACAGCATGTTCACCAGCTTAGAGGACTAACAGCGTGTTCACCAGCCTAAAAGGACTAACAGCGTGTTCACCAGCCTAAAAGGACTAACAGCGTGTTCACCAGCCTAAAAGGACTAACAGCGTGTTCACCAGCCTAAGAGGACTAACAGCATGTTCACCAGCTTAGAGGACTAACAGCGTGTTCACCAGCCTAAAAGGACTAACAGCGTGTTCACCAGCCTAAAAGGACTAACAGCGTGTTCACCAGCCTAAGAGGACTAACAGCGTGTTCACCAGCCTAAAAGGACTAACAGCGTGTTCACCAGCCTAAAAGGACTAACAGCGTGTTCACCAGCCTAAGAGGACTAACAGCGTGTTCACCAGCCTATGAGGACTAACAGCGTGTTCACCAGCAGCCTGTTGCTTGGAAACCCGAAACCTGAGTGAAGCACAGCGCCGCAGTCTCAGGATTTACAGCCCCGCATGAACCCTGCACACGCAATGCATTACTACTACCATTACTACTATTACCATTACTATTACTACCATTACTACTATTATCATTACTACTACAACCATTACTACTACTACTATCATCATTACTACTATTATCATTACTATTACTACCATTACTATTACTACTATTATTATTACTATTACTACCATTACTATTACTACTATTATTATTACTATTACTACCATTACTATTACTACTATTATTATAACTATTACTACCATCACTACTATTATCATTACTATTAGTACCATTACTATTACTACTATTATTATTACTATTACTACATTACTATTACTACCATTACCATTACTACTATCATCATTACTATTACTACCATTACTATTACTACTATTATCATTACTATTACTACATTACTATTACTACTATTATTATTACTATTACTACTATTATCATTACTATTACTACCATTACCATTATTAGCATTACTATTACCACTAATATCATTACTATTGCTATATTACTACTATTATCATTACACGTACTACTATTACTATTATCATTATTACGATTATCATTGTTATCATCATCATTATTATTACATATTTCTCATGAACACAAGAGAGGGGCTGCATGCGGCAAACAGGCCAGCTGAACCCAAGCAGCACAGCAGCGTCACACGCCAGGAGCACTGCTGGGCACTGATTGGAGGGTTGTGTGCAAGGGGGCGGGGGCAAAGGCAGGGAGGAGGAGTCTAGAACAAAAGCAAGCAGCGAGCCCCACCCACTCCCACTGCAGCGAAGCACACACACCATGCCCTGTCGGGCTGCTGGGGGCGGGACTTACGAGGCTGGAGCGGGTCAGAATCTGGCTAGCGCTCAGTACCTCCTCCTCCGACGACTCGTCCGTGTCCTCCTCCTGATTGGTCAGGTTGAGGCTGGGCGTGCTCCCGGCGAACTGGCACTCCTGCAGGGAGGGCGTGTCCCCCTTGTCCACACTGTCGAGGGACCGCCTCCGAACGCCCCAGTTAAAGTTGTCCATGCTCTCCCCCTGCAGGCCACAGACAGAACTGCAGTCAGCCTCACACACACATACAAACACACACACGCTCACTCCCCCAGCACAGAACTACAGTCAGCCTCACACACACACTCAAGGCAAGGCATGGGGCGGGCCCGGGCGGGCCAACACAACCCAACACATCCCAACACCACACATTCCAGCACAGCAGGACAGGATGTCGCAGTAATAGCAGCTGTACTGGAGAAGTCCACAGAGACAAAGCACCGTACACAAGGACTAATGAGCTCAACACCAAAGGGGGAACAACACAGGCACAATGCATCTGATTGGCCCATCCTGGCACATGACTGTCACATGACTGATGGGATGGCAAGTCATGCGGAGTTACACCAGGCTGCAACTTACCTGCAGCTCCTGGTCAGCAAGAAGAGAGGAAACAGGTGAGTTAGAACAAAAAGAGCAGGACACCAAATGGAGTCCCTTACACACACACACACGCACACGCGCACACACACACACGTATGCGCACACGCACGCGCGCACACGCGCGCACACGCACACACATGCACACGCACAGAAACATGGATAATGCAGCACTGAGTTTGTTTGTTTTCTATGACAGTGCGGTCTCAGTTTGTTTGGTGTGATCTGGGGGTCCCATCCCTGTTTTAGTGTGGTCTGGGGGTCAGTCCCTGTTTTAGTGTGATCTGGGGGTCCCATCCCTGTTTTAGTGTGATCTGGGGGTCCCATCCCTGTTTTAGTGTGGTTTGGGGGTCAGTCCCTGTTTTAGTGTGATCTGGGGGTCCCATCCCTGTTTTAGTGTGATCTGGGGGTCCCATCCATGTTTTGGTGTGATCGGGGGTGCCATCCCTGTTTGTTTGGTGTGATCGGGGGTCAGTCCCGGTTTTAGTGTGGTCTGGGGGTGCCGTCCCTGTTTGTTTGGTGTGATCGGGGGTCAGTCCCTGTTTTGGTGTGATCGGGGGTGCTGTCCCTGTTTGTTTGGTGTGATCGGGGGTCAGTCCCTGTTTTAGTGTGGTCTGGGGGTGCCGTCCCTGTTTGTTTGGTGTGATCTGGGTGGCTCTCTCACCTCTGCGTCCTCCAGCTCCACATCCAGGAAGTCGAAGTCCTTAAAGACGCCAAACTGCTGCTCGCTGCCAGCATCCTCCGCAGCCTCCTCTTCCCGCACCACCTCCTCCACCGTGGGGATCAGGCTGGTCTGAGCATCGCCCGAGTCCAGGTCCTCACTGGAGGAGAACACCACCTGCACACACACACACACACACACACACACACAATTATATACATACTGCAGGTAGTGAGGGTGCTAATAGCAGGTGCAGGGAGCAGGTCTTACAGAGGGGTTCTTCGGAAGGCCAGATTCCGGACCGCAGAGCGACAGGACGTTCATCAGCTTCTCTCTGGTTCTTCTCTGAAACAGAACATGACACAACATGAAAACACAAACACTACACACTCAACATAACAGCACATCAAAACACAAACAAACATTACACACACAACATAACGTTACAGCACATCAAAACACAAACAAACACTACACACAACATAACGTTACACCACAACAAAACACAAACAAACATTACACACTCAACATAATGTTACACCACAACAAAACACAAACAAACACTACACACTCAACATAACGTTACACCACAACAAAACACAAACAAACATTACACACACAACATAACGTTACACCACAACAAAACACAAACAAACACTACACACTCAACATAACGTTACACCACAACAAAACACAAACAAACATTACTGAACAATACACATTTCAAACAAACATTTTCACAAGCGCATGTGTGTATCCCACACACAGGAGGGTACCTGAGAGAGCTGGGGTCTCTTCCAGCTGACGGGCACCAGGCCGTTGGAGTTGGACCCTGAGGAGGTGGAGGAGGTGCTCCTCGTCACGGCGATGACCTGCGGCTTCCCGTTCCGCCCCGCCGCGGTGCGCTGGTCCCCGTATTTATGGCCTATGATGGGCGTCTGCAAGGATGGCACACCGCTTACACACTCACCCGTTTACACACCCATTTACACACTCACCCGTTTGCACACTCACCCGTTTACACACCCACCTGTTTACACACCCACCCGTTTACACACCCATTCACACACTCACCCATTTGCACACTCACCCGTTTACAGTCACCCGTTTACAGTCACCCGTTTGCACACTCACCCGTTTACACACTCACCCGTTTACACACCCATTTACACACCCATTTACACCCTCACCCGTTTACACACTCACCCATTTACACCTGTTTAGACACTCACCTGTTTACACACTCACCCGTTTACACACTCACCTGTTTACACACTCACCCATTTACACACCCGTTTAACCTCAGTGTGAAAGGAACAGTTGGGCACCTCTGAGATGTTTAACCTCAGTGTGAAAGGAACAGTTGGGCACCTCTGAGATGTTTAACCTCAGTGTGAAAGGAACAGTTGGGCACCTCTAAGATGTTTAACCTCAGTGTGAAAGGAACAGTTGGGCACCTCTGAGATGTTTAACCTCAGTGTGAAAGGAACAGTTGGGCACCTCTAAGATGTTTAACCTCAGTGTGAAAGGAACAGTTGGGCACCTCTGAGATGTTTAACCTCAGTGTGAAAGGAACAGTTGGGTACCTCTGAGATGTTTAACCTCAGTGTGAAAGGAACAGTTGGGTACCTCTGAGATGTTTAACCTCAGTGTGAAAGGAACAGTTGGGTACCTCTGAGATGTCGAAGTGGAAGTCCAGAGTTTTTCCGGGCAGTTCCTTGGAGCAGCTGTTGAAGATCCTGGTGAAGGCGATCTCGGGTGAGCCGGACGATTCTGCGCTGTAGGAGCGATGAACCTCGTCTGGCACCACCAGGCTGGCTGACCGAGACACCACCAGCTTCAGAATGTTCTGGGCCTCCTTCCAGTACGGGCTCTGTGGCGCACAAACAGCAGGCATCATGGGAAATGGGTCTTTACACACACTTACGCCCAACTACCAAACCAACTCACATCACAGCACACCTTGTGAATCATATCTGTGTGAGTGTGTGCTCATGCACATGTGAGTATGTGTGAGTGTGTGTGTGCGCGTGTGTGCACTAGTGTGTGTCTATGTGTGTGCATGCGTGCGAGTGTACGTGTGTGTGTGTCTGTGCGAGGGTGTGTGTGTGTGTGAGTGTGTCTGTGCGAGGGTGTGTGTGTGTGAGTGTGTCTGCGAGAGTGTGTGTGTGTGTGTGTCTCTAGAGTAGCGGGTTGGAAATAAGCTAGGAGGCGGAGCAGCAGAGCAGGACTGTGTGACAGGTTGTTCCTGCTCTTATAAATAATCAGGAGTTGGCCCCACACCAGCACAACCCAATCCCAGTGAAAGCACAGAGAGGACACATCAAGGACAGCACTGCCTACTGCTGCCACTCACAGCACACTGCTGCTCCAGGACTAGTACCCACAGTGCACCAGGGCCAAGCAGGGACAGTGCACCAGGCCCAAGTGCACTTAACCCACATCCACAAAGTTAACAAACAAACACACACACACACACACAGTCGGGATCAAGCCAGAGGGTCTTACCTGCACGTACTTCCCTATGATCTTCATGATGTCCAGGTTGAACTGTTTGACAGGTGCAGCTGACAGGTCGATGTGACTCAGCAGGCTGTGTATTATCTGCAGCAGGGACTGCTGCATGCTGGCCAGACCCTTCTCCAGCAGCTGGGGTCACAGGTCAGGGGTCAAGCTCAAACAAACCACAGTGGCCATTTTGGCTCTAACACAATTTCCATTACACAAACTACTTTGAAAGCCACACTACGAAACCCACATTCAGCTACACACTCCCTACACCCACACTCAGCTACACACTCCCTACACGCACATTCAGCTACACGCTCCCTACACCCACATTCAGCTACACACTCCCTACACCCACATTCAGCTACACACTCCCTACACCCACATTCAGCTACACACTCCCTACACCCACATTCAGCTACACACTCCCTACACCCACACTCAGCTACACACTCCCTACACCCACACTCAGCTACACACTCCCTACACCGGCTCTGAGCCTGCAGAGCTCAGTATAATATGATTATTTGATGGTTATAGAGACACTGCCAGATTTGGTTAACTCAGAACAAAAGCACAAGCCAGGATAAAAATGGACCCCACACACGCACATACACATACACACCCACACACACACACACACACACACTTTCCCAGAAAGCCCCTACAGGGCCCGGAAGAGGATTCTCTGAGAGCACTGATGTCATATTCTTGCTGGCCTATTGCACGCGGGGGGGGGGGGTAATTCATTTACTGGCTCCTCCCTCATACGCACGCAGAGACAGATCACCTTGTGCATACATCACTCCTCCCCCCATCCCAAGCCCAAGGGGAGGGGACCTGCTCTGAGTCATCCTCAAGAGTTACCACGGCGATGTTTCATTCTTTTATTCAGTCATTCCCTTCATTCAGGTGAAAGCCCTGCGGTATCACAAGGGCTGATAAATGGCCAATTCATCGCTAAAAATACTTCCATATTCCTTAAACAACATATTTTAGACTTTCAGTTAAACCCAGGCCTGGTTTAAACATCCCCATTTATGTTTTTATCATTCTCAGTATTAAATATTTACCCTTTAAGGTGTGAGGTCACAAATGTGTGATTAGAGTGTTCTTAACTGAACATTCTAATGCTGATGTCACAATCACTACCGGTAACTGAAAGCAGCGGAGTTCTAGAACAGTGATTTAGAATTTTGTGAAACATTCCAAAAAAACGTACTCCTCAAAGGGTTAATGCTGTAATAAAGAGGCACTTCTTACATAGCTACATTCAGATGGTGACACAATGTTATCATGATTTCGCTATCCTTCCGTGCACTGCTATGTAAAGTGCCCCTGAACAGCAGCCTGTGGTGAGGGCTAGTTAAAGCTCTTAGAGCACAGCGCTCAGACTGAGGGTTAAGGCTCTTAGAGCACGGCGCTCAGACTGAGGGTTAAGGCTCTTAGAGCACGGCGCTCAGACTGAGGGTTAAGCTCTAGAGCACAGCGCTCAGACTGAGGGTTAAGCTCTTAGAGCACGGCGCTCAGACTGAGGGTTAAGGCTCTTAGAGCACGGCGCTCAGACTGAGGGTTAAGGCTCTTAGAGCACAGCGCTCAGACTGAGGGTTAAGGCTCTTAGAGCACAGCGCTCAGACTGAGGGTTAAGGCTCTTAGAGCACGGCGCTCAGACTGAGGGTTAAGGCTCTTAGAGCACGGCGCTCAGACTGAGGGTTAAGGCTCTTAGAGCACGGCGCTCAGACTGAGGGTTAAGGCTCTTAGAGCACGGCGCTCAGACTGAGGGTTAAGGCTCTTAGAGCACAGCGCTCAGACTGAGGGTTAAGGCTCTTAGAGCACAGCGCTCAGACTGAGGGTTAAGGCTCTTAGAGCACGGCGCTCAGACTGAGGGTTAAGGCTCTTAGAGCACAGCGCCCAGACTGAGGGTTAAGGCTCTTAGAGCACAGCGCCCAGACTGAGGGTTAAGGCTCTTAGAGCACGGCGCTCAGACTGAGGGTTAAGGCTCTTAGAGCACAGCGCTCAGACTGAGGGTTAAGGCTCTTAGAGCACAGCGCTCAGACTGAGGGTTAAGGCTCTTAGAGCACAGCGCTCAGACTGAGGGTTAAGGCTCTTAGAGCACGGCGCTCAGACTGAGGGTTAAGGCTCTTAGAGCACGGCGCTCAGACTGAGGGTTAAGGCTCTTAGAGCACAGCGCTCAGACTGAGGGTTAAGCTCTTAGAGCACAGCGCTCAGACTGAGGGTTAAGGCTCTTAGAGCACGCGCTCAGACTGAGGGTTAAGGCTCTTAGAGCACGGCGCTCAGACTGAGGGTTAAGGCTCTTGGAGCACGGCGCTCAGACTGAGGGTTAAGGCTCTTAGAGCACGGCGCTCAGACTGAGGGTTAAGGCTCTTAGAGCACGGCGCTCAGACTGAGGGTTAAGGCTCTTAGAGCACGGCGCTCAGACTGAGGGTTAAGGCTCTTAGAGCACGGCGCTCAGACTGAGGGTTAAGGCTCTTAGAGCACAGCGCTCAGACTGAGGGTTAAGGCTGTGGTGTGTTTTACCCAGAGTGCTCGTTTCGGCAGCGAGCTCTGAAGCGATGAGCAGGTGGGCGGGGCTTACCTCGGCCAGGTAGGTGACGAGGCTGAAGGTGATGTCGGAGAAGGAGTCGTGCAGGTACCGGCACACCACGTTGACCCAGCTGGCGCAGTCGCGGGAGTAGCTGTGCGTGCTGTACAGGCTCATCATGTGCGCCAGGTTGGACAGCGTGGCGGACTTCTCCTCGGCAGCGCACACGCGCGCCACACGGTCCGCCGCGTCCTTGCAGAAGGGCGTGGGGTTGTCAAAGTGCTGAATCAGGTGCGGCAGCAAACACAGGATATTCAGAGGGAAACCTGCAGGGGGGAGAGACACAGCCAATCAGCTACAGGCGAGAGAGGCACACAGCCAATCAGCTACAGGCGAGAGAGGCACACAGCCAATCAGCTACAGGCGAGAGAGGCACACAGCCAATCAGCTACAGGCGAGAGAGGCACACAGCCAATCAGCTACAGGCGAGAGAGGCACACAGCCAATCAGCTACAGGCGAGAGAGGCACACAGCCAATCAGCTACAGGTGAGAGAGGCACACAGCCAATCAGCTACAGGCGAGAGACACACACAGCCAATGAGCTGCAGGTGAGAGAGACACACAGCCAATGAGCTGCAGGAGAAAGAAACACACAGCCAATGAGCTGCAGGTGAGAGAGACAAACAGCCAATGAGCTGCAGGTGAGAGAGACAAATAGCAAATGAGCTGCAGGTGAGAGAGACAAACAGCCAATGAGCTGCAGGTGAGACAAACACACAGCCAATCAGCTGCAGGCTGTGTGCATGAGAGAGCAGGGGAGGCTGTGGGGCCTCACTGAGCTGAAAGGGTGGAGACTGAGAGCTCTGATCCGCTAACACAACAGGAGAGAAAACGGCAAAGCAAAGGCCTTCAGCTGCCCGCTAACGCCATCTAGCGAGCAATCTGGAAACTGCAATCTGGGAAGGTAGAATTTCAGTGGTCAAAACCAACACACACGTCCTGCAAAATCCCTGAGAGGGGGGAGTGGGCGGGGCATAAACACAGCGCTCCTGCAGGGGGGGAGTGGGCGGGGCATAAACACAGCGCTCCTGCAGGGGGGGAGTGGGCGGGGCATAAACACAGCGCTCCTGCAGGGGGGAGTGGGCGGGGCATAAACACAGCGCTCCTGCAGGGGGGGTGGGCGGGGCATAAACACAGCGCTCCTGCAGGGGGGATGGGCGGGGCATAAACACAGCGCTCCTGCAGGGGGGAGTGGGCGGGGCATAAACACAGCGCTCCTGCAGGGGGGAGTGGGCGGGGCATAAACACAGCGCTCCTGCAGGGGGGGGAGTGGGCGGGGCATAAACACAGCGCTCCTGCAGGGGGGGAGTGGGCGGGGCATAAACAGGCGGGGCGCTCTCACCTGAGCCCTGCGAGGGGTCGACCAGCGCGTAGCGGGACGCGGTGATGAGCTTGCTGAGCAGCTGCACGGTGAGCTCCAGCGTGGCGGCCGAGGTGAAGCCCTTGAGGAAGAGCTGCTGCAGGCCGGGGAAGCTGTGCCACTTGAGCTGGGCCTGCACAGCCTCGATGCGCTGCCGGCTGTCCGCCCGCTCCAGCGGCAGCTGGCCCAGCAGCTTGTTCAGCAGCCGCAGCGCCAGCAGGAACTCAAACTCGTAGTCCGACTCCAGCAGCGACGCCGCGATCCAGAAGATGGTGGCCATCAGGTTGGAGGGGTCCGCGGGGGGCGGAGGCTCGCCAGCCCCGCCCTCCCGTAAGGAGGACAGGCTGCGGGTGCGAGCCAGGCTGCCGTGGTTACCGGCCCGGCCGTCCACGATGTCCAGGGTGTTGCTGCGGCGACGGTCGCCCGGGTGCTCTCCCACCAGGCTGGCGCGGAGCGAGTTGCTGCGGGCGTGGCCGTAGAGGGCGTGGCCGTGTAGGGCGTGGCCGTGCTGGCCCCGCCCACCTCCCAGGTTCAGCTGGCCCGTGCTCTTCCGGTTGGCTGCATACTTGGTGCCCAGCAGGGGGTGTCGGTACGGGGGATCCGGGTTCGAGGCCCTGGCACAAAGCAGAGCGAGGGTTACCCATGACAGCACTGCCATGCTATTTACTGGCTGCCTTGCTGCTTACCCACCGAATGCACTCATATTTTACTGCGTCTGACACCCCAGTGTGCAAAACATGCGTTCAGCCCGGCCTGTCCTCCAGGTGTGGGCGGGGCTTCAGTGTGGGTGGGACACAGTGTGTGGGTGTGGCAGTGTGTGGGTGTGGCTCCAGTGTGGGTGTGGCAGTGTGTGGGCGGGGCTCCAGTGTGGGTGTGGCAGTGTGTGGGTGTGGCAGTGTGTGGGTGTGGCTCCAGTGTGGGTGGGACACAGTGTGTGGGGGGCTCAGTGGGGGTGTGGCAGTGTGTGGGCGGGGCTCCAGTGTGGGTGTGGACACAGTGTGTGGGTGTGGCTCTTACTGCGACAGAGCAGTCAGCAAGTCGTAGCTCTTCATCGAGTCCGCAAGCGTGTCGATCCCAGACTCCAGTGTCAGAAGCAACTCTATCACAAAACCCTGCAGACATAGATATACACACGCGTGCACACACACACACACACACACACACACACACACACACGAGTCATTGAAGTGAGATGGATCAGAACATGAAGGCCTAAAAGAATACATTAAATAATGGAAAAATTGAGAAAACCCACAGGTAAAGAACAGTATTCATAGAGACAGAGGGAAAGGGGGAGGGACAGAGATAGAGGGAGGGAGAGAGGGAGAGGGGGAGGGGGAGAAAGGGAGGGAGAAGCAGGGGGAAAGAGAGAGAGGGAGAGGGAGAAGCAAGGGAAAGAGAGAGAGGGAGGGAGAAGCAGGGGGAAGAGAGAGAGGCGGAGAGGAGAAGCGGGGGAAGAGAGAGAGAGGGAGGGAGAAGCAGGGGAAAGAGAGAGAGGGAGAGAGAGAAGCAGGGGAAAGAGAGAGAGAGGGAGGGAGAACTGGGGAAAGAGAAGGCGGAGAGGAGAGTCGGGGCGGGACGGGAGAGGGGGAGGGGAAGCCGGGGAAGAGAGATGAGGCGGGAGAGGAGAGATGGGAGTCTGAACCTCGCGCTCCTCCGGCTCTCCCACAGCTCCTCAGCACGCTGAACAAAGAGCAGCGTCGGAGAGCGTCGCCGGCGGTAGGCTGCTCAGGCGCGAAAACATCTGGAAGCGCTCCGCATACTGGCGGAGGAGCAGAAGAGCCGTCTGCAGAGCCACTCCCCAGCTCATACCCTGCAACACAACAACACACTGAGCAGCTCCTCCAGCTCATACCCTGCAACACAACAACACACTGAGCAGCTCCTCCAGCTCATACCCTGCAACACAACAACACACTGAGCAGCTCCTCCAGCTCATACCCTGCAACACAACAACACACTGAGCAGCTCCTCCAGCTCATACCCTGCAACACAACAACACACTGAGAGCTCTCAGCTCATACCTGCAAACCTGACAGCTCTCCGTCATACCCTGCAACACAACAACACACTGAGCAGCTCCTCCAGCTCATACCTGCAACACAACACACTGAGCAGCTCCTCCAGCTCATACCCTGCAACACAACACACACTGAGCAGCTCCTCCAGCTCATACCTGCACACAACACTGAGAGCCAGTCATACCTACACACAAACAGGCAGCTCTCCATCATACCTGCAACAACACACTGAGCAGCTCCTCCAGCTCATACCCTGCAACACAACAACACACTGAGCAGCTCCTCCAGCTCATACCCTGCAACACAACAACACACTGAGCAGCTCTCACTCATACCTACAACACAGCCGCTTGCATCATACCCTACAACACAAGTCTGCTTTAACATACCCTACACACAGTCCTCCTGCTCATACCCTCAACACACAGTCTCTTACATCATACCCTACAACACACAGAACAGCGGCTTTGCATCATACCCTACAACACACAGTCTGCTTTATATCATACCCTACAACACAGTCCGCTGGACACATACCCTACAACACACAGTCTGCTTTACATCATACCCTACAACACACAGTCTGCTTTACATCATACCCTGCAACACACAGTCTGCTTTATATCATACCCTACAACACAGTCCGCTTTACATCATACCCTGCAACACACAGTCTGCTTTACATCATACCCTACAACACAGTCTGCTTTACATCATACCCTACAACAGTCTGCTTTGCATCATACCCTACAACACACAGTCTGCTTTACATCATACCCTGCAACAGTCTGCTTTGCATCATACCCTACAACACACAGTCTGCTTTACATCATACCCTGCAACACAGTCTGCTTTACATCATACCCTACAACACAGTCCGCTTTACATCATACCCTGCAACACACAGTCTGCTTTACATCATACCCTACAACACAGTCTGCTTTACATCATACCCTACAACACACAGTCTGCTTTGCATCATACCCTACAACACAGTCTGCTTTACATCATACCCTGCAACACACAGTCTGCTTTGCCTCATACCCTACAACACAGTCTGCTTTACATCATACCCTGCAACACACAGTCTGCTTTATATCATACCCTACAACACACACACTGACCAACTCCTGTAGATCATACCCTACAACACACACACAGACTAACTATTATAGACCATACCTTACAGCACACACACACACACAGTTCAAAGGAAGTTACCTGACTGGCTTTGTTTGAAGACATTGACCACATGTGTGAGGAACACGGTCAGCTGATCTGCACTCTTGATGTTGGGGTTTTTAGGGGAGACATCCTCGTGGTTCCACAAGGGTCCCCGCTTCCTACACACATACAAAACTCTTGGTGAGCATACTTACTACACACACACACACACACACAAATGCACACAAACACCACAAACCACACTCATGTGCCTGGAGAAAAAATCCCATACACACCATAATCCACACAACATGCATGTTCTCACCACACACACACACACACACACACAACACATGCACAGTAACAATACCCTCATCCTGTTAGCTTGCAATCGAAAACAAATATTGAGTTCAGTTGCCACGGTGTTTACCAGACAGGTGTGGGCTATACAGGTACAGACAGGTGTGTGGTGTACAGGTACACACAGGTGAATGGTGTACAGGTATAGACAGGTGTGTGCCATATAGGTGTACACAGAGGTGTTGGTACTGTAGACAGGTGTGTTACAGGTACAGAGTGGTGGGGTACGGTTACTGTAAGAGGTGTAGGATAAGGTACAGACAGGTGTGTGTTGTATTGGTGTACAGACAGGTGTGTGTTGTATTGGTGTACAGAGAGGTGTGTGGTATATAGGTACAAACCTGTGTGTGTTGTATAGGTGTACAGAGAGGTGTGTGGTATATAGGTACAAACCTGTGTGTGTTGTATAGGTGTACATATAGGAGTGTGGTATACAGGTAGACAGGTGTGTGGTATACAGGTACAAACAGGTGTGTGTTGCACAGGTGCACAGAGAGGTATGTGGTATATAGGTAGACAGGTGTGTGGTATACAGGTACAAACAGGTGTGTGTTGCACAGGTGCACAGAGAGGTATGTGGTATATAGGTAGACAGGTGTGTGGTATACAGGTACAAACAGGTGTGTGTTGCACAGGTGCACAGAGAGGTATGTGGTTTACAGTCACACACGGTGTAACACAGTCATGTGGTGTAACAGCACACAGCTACTCACCTGGACGTGATAAACTCGATGAGTGACTTCATCTTCTCGTCCTGCTCACTGGAGAGATCCACCTCATTAAGCAGCGTGGGGGTCAGGTGAGGGAGGGCGGAGCTTCCGATGGGGGTCAGGTGAGGGAGGGCGGAGCTTCCGATGGGGGTTAGGTGAGGGAGGGCGGAGTTTCCGGTCGGGGTCAGGTGAGGGAGGGCGGAGCTTCCGATGGGGGTTAGGTGAGGGAGGGCGGAGCTTCCGGTCGGGGTTAGGTGAGGGAGGGCGGAGCTTCCGATGGGGGTCAGGTGAGGGAGGGTGGAGCTGCCAGTGGGGGTCAGGTGAGGGAGGGTGGAGCCTAGGCTGATGCTGGAGGAGGTGGAGCTCGAGCTGAGTCCTGAGTCCGTCATGGGCGACGGCTGGTATTCCGGCACAAAGTCATACACACCTGCAGAAACACACACAGGTGAGTTTACACCTGCAGAAACACACACAGGTGAGTTTACACCTGCACAGGTGAGTTTACACCTGCAGAAACACACACAGGTAAAACGTTACACCCACAGTGTAGTTTATCATGCAGAAACACACCTGAGGTGTAGTAATGTATCCACGTAGTGTACTTAATCTGGCAGGACTCACCTGTGAGGTTAGTTCTCTGTAGTGTAGCTGGGGCAGAATCTGGCAGGACTCACCTGTGAGGTTAGTTCTCTGTCGTGTAGCTGGGGCAGAATCTGGCAGGACTCACCTGTGAGGTTGTACTCGCGGGGCGGTTGTTTGACAGTGAGAACTTTGGGGTCGTTGTACTCGCGGTTGCGCAGCAGGACGGAGGCCAGTGATTGGACGTTGCTGTTGGTTCCCTGGATGACCAGCAGGTGCAGTAGCAGGCGCTTGCTGTGTTCATACACCTCTGGGTGCTGGTGGTCAAACCCTAGGACAGACAACACGGGATACTCACTGTGTGTGTCTGTGCTTGCTGCACAGGTATATAAGAGCAGGTGTGTACTGTACAGGTGTATAAGGGCAGGTGCTGTTGTACAGGTATATAAAAGTAGGTGTGTGTTGCATTGATGTATAAAGGTAGGTGTGTGTTGTACAGGTATACAAGGACCGGTTTGTATAGTACAGGTTTATAATGGCAGGTGTGTTGTACAGGTGTATAAGAGCAGGTGTGTGTTATACAGGTATATAAGGGCAGGGTGTTGTACGGTAGTAAAGGTGTTTACAGAAAGTAGGTGTGTTGTACAGGTGGTAGTGTGTGTACAGTAGGTTTGTAGTACAGGTGTATAAAGGTAGGTGTGTGTTGTACAGGTACTCAAGGGCAGGTCTGTGTAGTACAGGTGTATAAAGGTAGGTGTGTTGTACAGGTACATAAGGACAGGTTTGTGTAGTACAGGTGTATAATGGCAGGCAGATGTTTACCTATGAAGATAGCATGCAGCAGCAGGTGCAGGTAGGAGCTCCACTCCACCTTGACCCCATGGTCAACGATGAGGTCAGTCAGCAGGATGATGGCAATATTACACCTGAACAGCAGAGACCACAGGGTCAGAGGTCACAGAGCAGGGCAGGCTGTTTGAGGTCAGACAGAAAGAGACCCGCAGCTCACCTGTGTAAAGGAACTCCAGGTGTGTTGGTCTCGGGCAGGTAGTCAACCAGCGGGGACCACGACCCACCCATCGGGGGGAAAGGGAGGGGCTCCGGTCGGTTGTGTTCCATCACTTTCAAACGCCAGTTAGCATAGACAGGCATGGAGTCACCTGCACAGCACAGAGTAAACACGGCGTTAAAAGGCTCACATACACCTGCATACTTAAACCTACCTGCAGAGCCACTGTGTGTGCGTGTGTGAGCGTGTGTGTGAGCGTGTGTGCACGTGTGTGAGTGTGTCTGCGTGCGTGTGTGTGAGGCAACCCCAGGGGCTGATGGGATACTCTTACTCTTCTCCTCCTCATAGGATCCCCCAGAGCTGCTGCTGTAGCGGGACTCCAGGCGATGGTGCTGCCGGCTCAGGTTACTGTTCAGCCCACTGTACATATCCAGGTGGGAGTACCTGAGAGAGGGAGACACAGGTAAGAGGCATAGTGTGAGTCTGTGTGTGTGTGTGTCTGTGTGAACGTGTGTGTGTGTGCGTGCGCGTGTGTGTGTGCGTGTGCGTGTGTGCACGAGCACTCTTGCTCCTCTTACGTGTCGTCCATTTTGTTGTCATGGTGTCCATCAGGGCCAGGCACCATGGTATTACTACTGGAAGTAGTTCCTGTGAAGAGATTCAGAAATTTGATTACCAACAAAGAAGAATCATTCCCATAATGCACCTTCACTGGCCGAACTAATGACATTATGCATACCATTACAACATTATCCATCCAGCGTAACACAGGGGTTGCAGGATCAGCAACAATGGTAAACGTACCTGAGGTTAACAGAGGGGATTGTGGGAAAGGTACCAGAAGGAATTGTGGGAAAGGTACCAGACAGAATTGTGGGAAAGGCACCAGAGAGGATTTTGGGAAAGGTACCAGAGAGGATTTTGGGAAAGGTACCAGAGGGGACTGAGGCAAAAGTACCAGAGAGGATTGTGGGAAAGATACCAGAGAGGATTGTGGGAAAGGTACCAGAGGGGATTGTGGGAAGGGTACCTGAGGCGACAGAGGGGATCTTGTAGCTGGAGGTGATTCGATAGTAGGGAGGATTGTCCATGTGTGTGACAGCAGAACACACAGGATC
>NC_057936.1:67138693-67143693 GCF_018555375.3 Anguilla rostrata
CAGGGGCAACTATCACACACGCAGGGGCAACTATCACACACAGGGGTAACTATCACACACGCAGGGGCAACTATCACACGCAGGGGCAACTATCACACACACAGGGGCAACCATTACACACCAGACAAATATTACAGACCCATGGACAAGCAAGCAAAACACTAACCTAAAAAAATCCTTAACAGCGAGCCCTGATGTGCATGTGAGTGTGTGTGTGTGTGTGTGTGTGCATATCTTACCTGCAATAGCTGCATGGCTGCCTCATAGATCTCTCTGGAAGAGTCCGCTGCTTTGAAAATGATCAGATTCAGCAGCACCACAGTATCAAACTGGTAATCCCTGCACAAGAGAGAGCATACACAGTTAACAACACACACACACACACACACACACACACACACACGCACGCACGCACACGCACACACGCACACTCACTCACACAAACACACACGCACACACACACAAACACACACGCACTTGCGCGCGGTGCCGTACCTGCTGTGATAGACGTTGGCGATGGCGCGGAAGCAGCCGGCCGCCACTCTGCGGGAGCCCGTGTAGCAGCGGTCCACAGCCCAGAACATCAGGTTACTCTGATCTGGGTTCAGCTCCAGCAGCAGCATCACCGCCTCGCAGCCCAGCTGGTGCACCTGTAGGGGGCGACAGAGGCCAAGCTCATCACCTCCCCAGCATCACATCGCCAGTTCCAGCACACTTCTAATGTTACCGTCCGTCCATCCATCTGTTATCTATATACGGATCTGTTATCTATATACGGATCTGTTATCTATATACGGATCTGTTATCTATATACGGATCTGTTATCTAAACGGATCTGTTATCTATATACGGATCTGTTATCTATACGGATCTGTTATCTATACGGATCTGTTATCTATACGGATCGGTTATCTATATACGGATCTGTTATCTAAACGGATCTGTTATCTATATACGGATCTGTTATCTATACGGATCTGTTATCTAAACGGATCTGTTATCTATACGGATCTGTTATCTATATACGGATCTGTTATCTATATACGGATCTGTTATCTATACGCACTCATTCCTGGTGAGGGTCGCAGGGGGGCTGGAGTCTGTTAACGGTAATGTTATTTTCTGGACTGCACTTGTACGTACTCTATAGCTGTAATGTGAAATGAGTCCAAAGGACACGCCCATACGACGACCTCACCCCATTCAGCCGTCCCCCTTTCCCAAACCCCACCTATCAAAGGGACGCTCCCACCCAGCAGCACCTGCTTCAGAACCTCCAGCACACCCAGCAACCCACCATCCCGTCTGCAGTGCTGTTCAGAGAGGTGCACTATGGGTAAAGTGAAGCGAGCTCAGTCTCTTCAGTGTAAAAGGAGCAGATGATCTGGCTGGAGACAAAGCTGCATCCCTGCACACCTGTCCCACGCTGTACTGCAGGAAGGCCACAAGGGGGCAGTGCAACTCCAAAACCAGCCTTCCTAACGCACACTCTTTCCATCGCTGATAACTGCAGTTTCCCTTTCCCATGAAAACCCACCCAAAACACCAACCCTATCCTGCTTTAACTGTAGGTTAGACAGAGCAGAATAGCTCTGTGAGGCTTCTGTGCTTTTACCTACAGCAACTCACATAGCTTTTGACACAGAATGTTCTACACAGCAGGATATTTACTGAAGAAATTCAGGGATACATTTTCAGGGGTACAAAAACAGTGTCCTAACTGTTTACTTTGTTACTGGATATGTCAACCACTGTTCATGTTAAGAAAATTTTCATCTCAAATAACATTCCATATGTTAACCAATGAATTCAAATTTGTAATGAGACCTGAAAATAAACTTAAGGGAATTCATTTTTGCATGTTCACATATTGCATCAGCTGCCATGCTTATTTAAATTTTATCCCACCTTTCCTGCACAGGCACCCCTCCGGTCCCATTCAGGCAGGTTAATTGAGTTTGCTGTAGTTTTTAGGGAAAGGTGGGTTATGGGGGCTGTAGTTCTGAGGGAGAGGTGGGTTATGGGGGCTGTAGTTATTAGGGAGAGATGGGTTATGGAGGCTGTAGTTATGAGTAAGAGGTGGGTTACGGGGGTGGAGTCATGAGTGAGAGGTGGGTTGTGGGGGCTGTAATGATCAGTGAGAGATGGGTTATGGGACTGTAGTCATTAGTGAGAGGTGGGTTCTGGGGGCTGTAGTTCTGAGTGAGAGGTGAGTTATGGGAGCTGTAGTTATCAGTGACAGGTGGCTTATGCAGGCTGTAGTTATGAGTGAGAGGTGGGTTATGGGGGCTGCATTCATTATTGAGAGGTGGGTAAAGGGGTCTGTAGTTATCAGTGACAGGTGGCTTATGCAGGCTGTAGTTATGAGTGAGAGGTGGGTTATGGGGGCTGCATTCATTATTGAGAGGTGGGTTATGGGGGCTGTAGTGAGAGGAGGCTCGTGTGGCTTTATACCTTACGGTCCTGAGAGTCCAGTATGTTGTCCAGCCATTTGTACAGGTACCCGTCTGAGGATAGTCCCACGTTATCTGCCACCGGCCCACAGCACAGAACTGCAGACATGGCCTGTAGGGGGCAGCAGAGAGCCAGTCAATGCAGGGTGGAGCCATCCTATGCCATCACGCAGTGATCGGGGTGGGTGCGATAGCGGCGGTCACACCTTGAGAGCACAGTACTGGTGGCGGTTGATCTGCATGTTGCGGTCACTGTAGCGGTCCAGCGGGGTGAACATGATGCTGAAAGGCCCCGCCCAGTGGCTGAACAGCATGAACAGGCTGTGCCTCAGAGACTGCTGGGGGAAGATCGCCCTCCGCTGGTGAACTGCAGCACATGCAAACACACGCACGCACACAAAAACACACACACAGTAACACACACACACACACACACACAGTAACACACACGCACACACACACAAACATACATACACACACAGTAACACACACACACACACACACACACAGTAACACACACACACACACACAGTAACACACATGCACACACACACAAACATACATACACACACAGTAACACACACAAACACACACACAGTAACACACACACACACACAGACAGTAACACACACAAACACACACACACACACAGACAGTAACACACACAAACACACACACGCACACACACAAACATACACAGTAACACACGCACACACACACAGTAACACACACAAACACAAACACACACACACACACACACACACACAGTAACACACGTGCACAGAAAGAGGAGAGCTCTGATCAGAAGACACAGCAACAGAGTAATGAACATGTAGTTCAGCTGACTGAGCAGAGGGGGAGCCCTTCTGCAGTGATGTGGGTGCTGGGAATGACTCTCACACACATCCCACACTTCACCCACTACATCTTTCCAAGCAGTCAAGGGGTCAGCTCCTGGTTATCTGCAGAAGATGATCAGACCCTACAAGCCGGCCAGATCGCTCCGATCGGCTACTACAGGGCGGCTGATTCCTCCCCCTACACGAGCAGCAACAAGGTCTCGACTCTTTGCAGTTCTGGCCCCACGATGGTGGAACGATCTTCCAGTGGAGGTCAGAACAGCAGAGTGTCTGAGCACCTTCAAACGGAAACTCAAGACGCACCTCTTCTCTGTATACCTCTCTCCTCTTCCCTAAACCCTCTCCCATAACTATTTAAAAAAAAAAAAAAAAAAATTTTTGGTTCAGACTATCTTGTTTCTCCTTACTGTATGCTACTATAGTAAAGGCTTTTTATCTGCATTTTATTCAATGGACTTAAGTGGACTTGATCCTGAGTTTGGTTACACTGTTGTAAGTCGCTCTGGATAAGAGCGTCAGCTAAATGCCTATAATGTAATGTAATGTAATGTAACATCGCACCCCCCCCCCGGCAGGGACTGCCCCTCCGCTCCCCTCCCCCCCCCTGGCAGGGTCTGCCCCTCCCCTCCCCCCCCCCCGGCAGGGACTGCCCCTCCCCTCCCCCCCCCCCCGGCAGGGACTGCCCCTCCCCTCCCCCCCCCGGCAGGGCCTGCCCCGGGGCGGTACCTGGAACGTTCTGGATGATGTTGGCCACCAGGGCGCTGAAGTGGCAGCGGATGTCCTTCAGCGTGTCGGAGTCCTTGTCGTTCTCGGCCTCCAGCAGCTGGCGGGTGAGGTCCACGTACTCCAGCAGGGTGGGGTTCAGAGAGTGTGTCTCCCCGTCCAGCCCTCCACTGGCCCTGCGCACACAGGTCACAGCTCATAGGTCACAGGCCACAGGACATAGGACACAGGTCACAGGCCACGGCCCACAGGTCATAGGTCACAAGTCACAGGGCACAGGTCACAGGCCACAGGACATAGGACACAGGTCACAGGTCACGGCCCACAGGTCATAGGTCACAAGTCACAGGGCACAGGTCATAGGTTGCAGGATACAGTGGACAGTGCACGGGTCATGATTTGTAGGGCTTTAGAGCAGGGGTAAGTCTTGGGGGGTGTGGTTACTGAGGAGGCGGGGTCTAGGGCGTGTCACTCACGTCTGGCTGATGACCCCGGCGTCAGCGAGCAGCTCAAAGATGCGCACCAGCTGCACCCGCAGGACGTCCCGCCGCCGCCGCCGCTTCATGTTCTGAGGGGAGAGACCGTGAACAACCGCACCCAAAAACCACAAACAACCGCACCCCAAAACCACAAACAACCGCACCCCCAAACCACAAACAACCGCACCCCCAAACCACAAACACCCGCACCCCCAAAACCACAAACAACCGCACCCCATAAATATAAACAACCACAACCCAAAACAACACCTCAAAGCCACAATTAGGTGTATGTGTGGTGTAAATGCTGTGTAAACTGGGTGTAAATGTGGTGTAAGTTCAGTAGATGAGGACTTACTTCAGGACGTCTCTCTAGGGCTTCTTTGATAATGGGGTTCAACTCCTCTATGAGCTCCCTGAGAGAAGACAACAGAGTCAACTCACACACACAGTCACACAAATGCACACACACACACACAAACACA